>NW_009216360.1:0-52149 GCF_000690835.1 Fulmarus glacialis
ATGATTCTATGATTCTATGATTATCATGGACTGCTGTCAAAAGAGCTCTGGAAAGAAGGTCCCAGTGTTAACTACTGCTGCAGAGGAAGCAGGGAAGAGCAAATAGGACCGTTTGCGTCAGCTCTGTGTTAAATGGGTGCTGTTTCTATTTGAGGCTGTTAGAAATAGAGTGACAGGTATAACAGTCAAAAGAGGTGTGCAGAATCTAGAGGTCTTTTCCTGGAAGAGCACAGGGTTTTTTTAAACATATACAAGGTTGACTCTGCAAATCTTAACATTATTAAACAATGGGTAGACTATAAGAACAATTAGGAACGGGAAGCAAGGCTCAGCACTAGCATGGCATGTAGAGACGGGGGGAGAAGAGGAATCATCCGAAACTGACTTTTCAAGAAAGTCAATAGATTCACATAAGGAAATAAATTGAAGTATTACACGCCATCACAGGCAGCAAGTCTGGCTCCTTTTTGACAGTTAAATTCTGTAAGCTAGGAGAAATGCCCCACCTTGCTATCTCTTCAGCACTTGTAAGGTGCTTTTGGGCTCATCCTGATACCAAAGTATTGTTGTGAATGTTTTCATGCAAAGGATGCAAACAGGACCATAAAATGCTTGGCTATAAACCTGCCCAAGGTGGTTTTCAGGTTGAGAATGCAGCTTAGGTAAAGAAACATATTTATTCTAATTGTGGTTCTTACTCCTACGTAGACTGAAGTGATGCAGTTTCTTTAGTGCATTTTCCCCAAAAGATCAAGAAATGGTGGCAAGAGCAAGGCTGATGCCATTATACTTAAGCAAGGCTGACTGGTATTTTTTGTCACATAAAGTTACTCAGAGGCATCTGTGTTAAGGCCAGCTGCTACACCTCCCCCTTTACCCATTGCTGATTTTTCCATAACATATTCAAACACCAGTAACTAATCATTTTGATGTATAAATTGCAGTAATATTTTTCCTGTCTACTGTTCCAAAAAAAGAATTTTTTAACCTCTGAAACAGGGAGAACAGTTCTAATATGGAAACCACTGTATTTAAGATGGCGTATAGATGAAGGCAAGTGCCATGACCTCATTTTTGACACAAAGGTAAAGCCCAAATTCATGAATAGATCAATACCTAAGGCCTAAACCACTTAATAGTGGACTGCTGTCTTTAAGAGACTCGTTATTTTATTACTGACCCTGAGGCACTCCTGGAGAAAAGCTGTGAATCAAGAGAACCATCAGCCCATGGTTCAAACACTGCTTGGTGAAATGAGGAGTAAGTAAGAGAGGATGAAATATGAAGTAAGTGGCCATGCTGTGGTACTTCAGTAGAAAGTAAAAAGCTTGCAAGGCAAGTCCATCTCTCATTCCAGTCTTCCTTTACCCCCACCATGGCAGGCATGGTAGGTACCAGTAATGGGAAGGGATAGCTCCCCAAAGCTTTCCTCTATTCCTGACGTGATACCTCCCCCTCTAATGCTCTTGACTGCAGTATCACCACAATCTGGCCTTCTATTTCAACTCTTCCACTGTCACTCATTATGAGTCACCCATGACACGTTGCTTTTAACGATTCTATACATAATTACAGTAAAATATTTGTGTCTGATCAACTAATAGGAAACAATTCTAGTTTCATAACCCTTAATGCAGAAATCTTGCTTACTCAAATTAGCTGACACAGAAGACAAGGAGATAATCAGAATTCTGCCTCATAATAACTATTTCTTGTTTTGGTTTGGGGTTTTTTGTGCCAATTTCCTTAATACAATTTAAGGTAATATTACCACATAGAGAGGAAGGGGTATTCTTTCAAACAAAACCCCAAGGTTTCAAGATGCGTTTTTCACTCAGTATCTCTTTGACAAGTGGAATATCATTAATTAAAACAAACACAACAATTTTAATGTGTAGGCAGCGGGCAAGAAACAGGGGTTATTTAATATCATGTAGTGGGCAGAAATCCAAAACCCATTCAGCTGCTGAATAGTGCAATGGTATAAACAAACATGAAAGTCTTATCAAAGTCATTCACTTCAAACCATACTATCTAGAAAGAGAGAGAAAAAGTATACAGAAAACAAATTCTACACTAAAAGTCTGTACTTTCTCTTGGTTTCTTTAAATTGAAAAGTTGAGGGACGTAGTTAATAAAACCTTACACAATCTAATACAGTACAGGGAAAGAAACATTCTTCACGGCCTGATCAGTGTAGACTTTGGCAGAATTGGGTCTGCTCGGAAAATCTTAGACTTAAATCCACTGATTAAACCATTTGAATGCCCCCTCTTTTTCCCAATTTTATTATTGTTAAATCAGATAAATGTTTCAGTGTGACAACAGTTTCAGAGCATTACTTGCTACAACAACTCAATGTAATTCTTTCCTGAAGACAATATTATTATTATTATTATTTTATATTGAGTTTTATGGCTTTCTACATGATCTTAAAAACCCCTGTACTTAAACATGATGGACAAATGGCCAGGAAAACTAAGACCAAATGTGAGTAGAAAGCTCTGCAGAAAACACATTTCTAGTATTGGATAGCCTCTAATTACTGCCCAGGGAAATGCACAATAAAGACCTCTTTTCAATCTTTCAGCTGTTCAGACTTGTTTCTGACTGTCCCTTTTGCCAGTGGAATTGTTCCTTAATAGAGTTCAGTTTTACCATCAAAAGTTCGATTTTAAAAGTGAAATGGATTCAAGTTGCAGAAGAAAGACTACTTAAATAGATATGTAGCCACTCTTCCATTCATGTCCTGATGCTTTTTTCCCCTTGTAACCAAAATCCTCATATGAAAATGTTTTTCACAAGTTTTGTTTGGGAACATTTTTTGAATAGGACTGAAGATGGTCTCTCATTTTGTGCCCACAATTTGGTGACAGCAACACAGTTAAAGCACAGTTAACTGTAGATACAGTGATAAAGTTTAGACATCTCATCATCTGATTTCTGTACAGTCAGGTAGCCAGCTATCCAATCCTGCAGCTTGTTACTGCACTGAATTGCAGGCACAAAAATTTTGATTGCCCTAAACATTTTGTCTTTTTTTTCTTTGATGTCTCCTTCAGTTCTTCCTCATCCTCTTTATTATTAAAAATCTGAGGAAAAACAACAAAAGAAAAAAAAAAAGAAAGGAAAGACTAAATGTAGTTGTTTCTTTGGCACTTCTAGATATGGACAATGCAAAGGAGAAGAAAATTGTCTACCTCACAAGAGCACCTATCATCATAAATCAGTTTTTAATTTTACTAGTGGATTACAGCAATCAGATAATCATCTGCTGCCTGCCCTCCCTGTATATTGCACTTTGAATTGGCTTGCCCCAAGATTTAGTTAGATGTGGGAGTCCTACCTATCTTACAACTCCCAGACAATATCTGATTGGTATGCAGTGGGGAAAAATACAATAGCATTCATAAAGCAGAATACACGCATAATATATGAAGTGCAGGATCTCACAAGAGGGGGAAAAGTACAACACAATGAAAATGAATAATCTTTGGGTATTTTCTTCTTAGTCTGAAGTAGTTCTTGAATGTACAATCATTTTTTCTGGCTTGACTGCCTTTAAATATACACATACCACACTCCTAGTTCAATTTCTAAGCCACTATAGGTATTAAAGGACAATTTACATGTGATTTGCATTTTTTTTTCTGTGCCTGTGGTTTTGGTAAGTCTTCCAAACCTAATGACTGTTCTTTTGGCCAGCAACATAAATGCTGTAATCACACAATTATTGTGCTGGGAACAGTTTAATTCAGCATTTTGTTCTCAACCACAGAACAATTACTCAACAATTTTGGTTAACCATACTAGCTCACTGCCTGGAGAGGAAGCAGAATATTCACAAGATCTATTGTCTTACATAAAGGCAGTCAGTAGATTCTTATCTATTACAACTTTCCAGCATCTTTTTGCTCTTTGGGGTACTTCCACATACTCCCAGATAATGAAAATAAATTACTAGCAGGACACTGTATTAGCTTATTCATCTCTATCTGTTGAATGCTTTTAATTGTGCATTTGCATACTAAAGAGAAAGGTAGATGTGATGTGTCTGGGAGAGAGGATATAATGGAGCACTGTAAAAAGCTCTGAAAATACTACAGTGATGTTATCCATCTACTCTACTCTAAGCATAAACCATGGCCATTCAGGATTCATTTTCAAGTTCTGCTCTTCAGCCATCCATTTCTCTTTAGCAATAAAAGGAATTTTCTGATCAATTGATTTATTCCTAGTATTGTTTACACTGAAACACTGCTGGCCATGGAGTACTCCTGAGATCTCTTTAAGCACCATTTCAGACAGAAAACAAAGTTTTAATCCAGAACACAGTTTCTGGGGCTGGATGCTTGGTGCAACTGAAAATCAGGGGCTTACTAAGATTCACTAATGCAAATCAGCAATTTTATTTTATGCCAGTATGGGACAGCCGCAGCCCCAATGTAACGGTGGGAGCTGATGAACCTCATGGCTCTCATCACGTCACACGACATGACAACACTTGATGCCACTGAGTTTGGTTGAAGGGATAGTGGGAAAAGCCCTTCAGTAGTCTTCACTCACTCACTGGCATGACTGAGGATGTGTAGATTTATTTGAAACCCCCAATATTTTTGCCAGATAAACAATTTGGCAAATGTTTACTGGAAGTGGGTGCTTTTTTTTTTTTTTTTTTTTTTAAATTTAGGCACTAACATTAACAAGCTTTGTATGGTAGACCTGATTCACAATAAAGCAAAAGAAAGTTCTGACACTTCAGTAAGACTAGATTTAAGTTAGTTAACTAAGTATCAGGATCCTTACATATTTACTGCTGCAAATTTCAGTTCTGGAAGCATTTTACCCTAAGCAAATATAAACATTTTCCTTTTCCACTTTTGTTTTTGTTTTGTCTTGCCAGTCACAGGGAATATTTTCATTCAGAGCTGTGAATCTGAAAAGTGCAACTCTGGCAACGCTGCTGAACAAGTAAAATTAAAACTAATTAAACAAAGCTGATTCAATAAACTTAGTTTGATAGTAAGAGAGATCAAAAAGGAAACCAGCAGTAAACATGATGAAAACAAAGTAATATTTGATTTTTTAAATGCCTTTAGCTTTTAAATAGTATTCAGCTCAAAAAAGGGACTTTGTAATAATCATTATTTTCTTAAGGGCAAAATTTGACCTGTAGGAACTTTGTCTTGAGTCCTTGCTCTGCTGAAGTCAATACAAATTGACCCCAATGGTACTCGGCAGAAATAACTTAATTTAAAAAAATAACTTTAATTAAAAAAAAAACCCACAAGGCATCTGTGGAGCAGAACACAGGCTCAAATGTCATCACCAGCAGGATACTGACGTATGACACTTCATTTTTTGCTCCATTTATGACACGAATAGTACGTCTCTTTTTGCTTGAAGCCCAGTTTCAGCAGATGTGGAAAAAGGCCTTGTCTCTCCTGAGATGTGGGAAACACAATGTGAATTGCATTAAGAAAACAGAAGCCCCAGTCCAGTTCTCTCCATTTCTTAGGCAACTGCTAAGCTTTCACCAGCCTACCGCACAGAAAAACAAGGAAGGACTATCCCTTCTTTAACTGCTGTATGTTGGAAAGGAAGCAGCTACATTTTACAATCCTGTCACTGTGCTTCAGGCACCATGCCTGTTGGTTGAGCCTTTCAGGTGATGCCAACGCTGCTCTGCCTTGTTTCTGGATTGCGATGATCCTCAGGCAGGAGCTAAGCATTTAGGTGTTTGGACTGGAGCAGTTTCAGGGCATGCACAGAAGGAGAAATACAGAAAACTGTCGGATCACATCAGCAGGTGCTATGTATGTTTAGATGCCCCCAAGGCTTCAGCTCTGGTATTTGAACTAAGGCTCTTAGAGGGTCTGTCTAAATGATGGCTGGACAGGATGTGCATATGAACTTGGGAAGCGCTCTTGGGTCCCTCGATTTAGATGCTCCCAAAGGCTATCTAAGTCCTGTTGTAAGAGAGTAAATCCTCTTTTTTGATGTGACCCTAAGCCATCCAGGTAAGAATTCTACAGAAAATTACTTTACCAACAATGTTGCAACTACATTAGAGGTCATAATACTGTTCTCATATTCTTCGCAGGCAAGGACATAAAAAGACAGCAGTGCTATACAACAACACGTTGCTCGTGTATGCGCATGGACATCATTAATGAAAACCAGCTGCAAATGATTTTGAATAAAACAATCATGGGGCTCCTTGGCACCTAAAGGAACGATTTAGGACATAAATTGCTGGCTTACCGAGTGGCCTTGAAACCTGTTATGTTTATACAAGCACATTAGTAACACTTTAATATCCCATAACAAATCAGTAACTACAAATACATCGAACACGTGGTAAGGCAAATGAAAACCGACCTAAAGTTTTTGGGTATGACACCTTTCTCCAAAGAGAAAAGGATTATTTTAGCAGTTCAAACCCAAAATATTTTGCCAGCGAGTTTGTTCATTAAAATGTGATCCATTCTGAACACATCGGGTCCCTTTAAGACGAAAAGTCAAAGCTGTGTGCTCTGAGCCTTTTCATCAAGATGACTCATTCATTCATGGGAAGCATGGATTGTATGGCTGGCTTATGGTAGCACTCTAAATTAGTACTCACACAATGGAGAGCTTATACAATTGCAGTAGTCCATATCCAGTAAAACTGCCTTAGTGCCTTGAATAATGGGCCTTGCTAAGTCTCTAACAGTTCTGTAAGAACCTCTAAACAGCTGCACACAACACATGACCTGTGCCATCTTTACAATGTCTGCTAACCATGAAAGCGAGCTTTGGGAACTATTTCCTCTGCACCCTCACTATTGGACAGCATCAATCCCTTTGCTTTTTAGAGAACAAGGGGATTTTTTTTCCCCTTCTTTCTTTTTTTCTTTTTTTTTCCCCGTTCCAATCAGCTCTCCACTGATCATCCTTCACACTTTAGCCTCTGCCCCAGAATACTCCGGACAATAGTACTGATTCCATCTGTGCTCTCCATTAAAGCCCTCGTAATCCTCCTCCGAACAGCTGGACGCTCAGACTCCACACACAGGCACTCCTTCTGTGGAACCGTTTGGCTACAATTACACTGAGGCTGTGCTTATTTCAAGTTCCTGCCTGCAAATGCCTTCCGTAGGGTCCCCTAGGGCTGCACGGCAGAATGTCCCGACGCAACAAATTTAACAATACGTGGAGACAGACCCAGGCTCAGGCGATAATGTGGTGCTTAGTCACCTCAGTGCCAAGCAGCACTTAGCAGATATTTTTTAGACAAATGACAGTATTAATGACAAGCTTCAAACTCCCACCATGTCATTAAGTAATCATGAAGAAGCATCTTCAGTTAATCAAACGGCTTCGATACCTTTATTTTAACGTCAGAAGCGCTGCAATGCCCACGTTTTGCTTAGAAGCCTTTTTCAAGAGCTGCAGTGGTTTCGCTCTCTCCTGGAACAGCATATATTTAAGAGAATGATCTGACAGTGTCTGTCATGGCTTGAAACGACTGAGTGTTAGGGAAGGACCAGTAGAGCCCACCCACAGTCTGGTCTAGCTGCGTACCTTGATTTTTCCAGGGACTTAACTTTCCTCAGACTCAACCAGTGGAATAAGTCTCCATTACATCTCACTTCAGACAAGAAATACATTAAATATGCATTCAGAAAAATGCAAGAATAACTCCAAGTTAATGATTTTTACAAGATGTCTATATTGATATTCTAATTAAAGTCAATAGTGAGTCCTACAGATCTAAGTGGATCTAATGTATTACAATGTGAGTGTATGTTTGTCTGCGTCTGTATACACACACGCATCATCTGTGCCCATACTATAAACACACACATTTTTCCAGTAGATGTGTGTGCACACGTCTCACACACCACACAAGCAAATGAGGAAAGCTATCTATAAATCTCATTTCTGGTATTTATTTTAAAATGTAAATGTGTGTGTATGTGCACATGTACTGATATTTACACATATATATATACACACAGTACCCACGAAACAGATGCCCCACACACAGGAGTCCACACGCATATGCAAGCATATAGGCATGCACCATACAAGAGATGGTGATACCCAAGGGAAAATTTAAAACAGAATGCAAACAGTATTTATCACACACCTCTGACAGTTTCACTTGCACAGCATACACTATCCTGTCTGAACAGGGACAGAACCGTATAACCCCAAATCTCTCAGAAGCATATTTTCTCTGCAGCCAATTGACAGACACATGCCTTTTCCTTCCCAACTTTTCACATAATATCACTGAGATGCCGTATTACCCATACTCAGTCCTAGGCCAGAGGGACTTCTGAGCTTCTCTATTTTGTAACCCATGAGGGCTAAAATGAAAGTTTTTTTATTAACAGAAGTGGCGGATTCACAGTTTCCTAATGTGGCCCACAACATCAGGAATGTTGCATGTAGCCTTGAAACAACTCAAGACGTTAGACTCCAATCATAACATTATTTATGGAAAAGCTATTTCAGGTGAGTTTTTTAAGTTTATTTAACCTATGGTACGAAGCAGTTTTACAGGTAGAGGGGCTCAAAAATGTATACCAATAATTCTTCTAAAACGCTCCAAAACATATTTAAATGGATTTTTTAAAATATGCTGCTTTCATACAATACGTTACAGTATAAGGCAGCATAAAGGTTTTATTGCTATTAGTTGAAGATATCAAGCATAACGCACAAGTGGCAAGTAGCACGTCTCTTCTAAACAAGTCAATAAACCCTCCCTATCGCATCAGTCCAGTGCGTATTCACTGCTCTCCCACATCCATTATGTACGAGAATACAGATAGGCTGTCCATAGTTAAGACCAAGATTGGCTTTTTGTTGTAAACCCAAGAATTCAAAGTACATGCTTCAAAGCACAGACAAATACCTAGATTAGACACTTTTTGACTAGTTCCCCCCATCTCATGAGAGGTCACTTATCCTCCAAAGTCTTTACAGGTGGTCGGCTGTCAAAGAACATACTTTCAGCTGAATTACAGGTGATTTGGCCAAGATCTTTTTGTGATATGGGATTCAGAAATAGGTGTTAATCGTATTTTGAAAATTCTTCTAGGGCTCCTTCATGCCACATTGCTGTGTCCTAGAAACTTCAAATGAGGTTTATCCAAAAGATCTTGGCAAGATCTAGCATAAGGAAAGGCATGCTTGGGAAGTAACTCTCAGGTGCATTAAGAACGTCAGAATAGTCCGTCAAGCTCCAGCAGATTTTAAGGAGTGCCAAATATCTGAGCAGGAACTAAGCTTTTATTTAAAAAAAAAAAAAAAAGTGTTCTCTCACGGTTTTCCTTGAGGAAACAGCCTTAAAAATATAAACACGTTCCTAAGAGTTGTGTCACAGCATTTTTGTGGATGTCTTTTCTTAATTCCTATTGGTTTTTTTCTTGTCTGTCCTAGTCACCTCTGGCAGATAGTCACCACTTCATGAGACATAAAAGCACCTGATAAAATAACCTGTAACCTTCCTCTTTTTTCTCACACTCACTGGTCAGATGGACACCGATAGTAACATTATCTCCAGAAATTCCCATTTATCTCCAGTGGATTCAACAACTAGTTGTCAAACTTCTAGTTATGGTAAGGGTGTGGAAATAAAAATTTCAATTTAGGCACACAGAAGGAGCAGTTAGAAAGGAAAAGCCAGAATGATTGGCTCTCAAATCTTCATTTACCTGGCCTGAAATGCCATCACTTGTCTCCATAGCACCAAACCATTTCAGGAAAAACTGCCCCCCTCCCAAGCCCTGACCTTTGTATAATGTGGACTGGACATTATAATATACTGTCACAATTACAGTATTTTTACTAAACAATACTCTGATTTTTTTAGCCCAAGAAATACCAGAAGTAAAAAAGTTTGTAAAGATCATCTATCATGGCTCAACTAAAAGTCTGTTTCCTTCACTTTTATTAAGAATTGTATTCAAACTGTTTATTGGTATCGCTGGAATTGTACTGAAGCAGAACTGCAGTAACACAGGAGGGAATCCAATCTAACGGTCTGAGGCTGTAAAAGGGGATGTTGCAGGAAACAACATTTTTATTTCAAGTAAATCTTTTCTTTCAGTTTCAGGTGTCCTGCTTTTTCTCCCCTATTTTATGGCCAAATGCTGCACTGAGGTATACAAAACCAGTTCATACTGTCACTGGAAGGAAGAGGAGAGATTGTGCACAGGAGAGGAGAGATTTAGTGTTTCCTGATTATGAAATAATCTTACTTAATTCATCCATATTTTCTCCATACTACAACTAGCATGGAGAGAAATGCTAATGTATGGAATGTGCACACCAAGGAGATAAGATGGCCAAATGGCAGTTTTCTGCACGCATTTTTTCTAATAAAGTTAGCTAGACCACAACTTAAAATAAACCTTTTATTTGTAATGTCAGGGTAGCTCAAAAGTTTATAGAATTCAAAGCTTTTAGCTCATGGGGAGGCAGAAATAGATTTTTTTTTTTTCCAATATGGACTGAATTCTTACATATGGAAGATTTCAGTCTCCTCTTCCTACCGATAAAAATGAATGGGATTTCACATAGGTTCACCTTATCCTGGATACAAATAATTTCTTTAAGAACTTCACAAAATGTCAGACCAGTTCACCAGATAGTGGAAAAGCACTTATGCTGATTTACACTAGATGATGATCTGACACAGGACTCTTAAGAGTCACAGCTGAAACAGTCAGTTCTGTAACATCCCATACTGCATATACAACATTAACCCGGATCAGCCATCAATTGTCTTTGATTCCCATGTAGATGTTCAGTTGGTATTCATAAAATTCTTCATGCAAATCAAGGACAGTATTTTGTCTTTAGAAGACACCACATTTCTCTGGGTTTTATGAGAATATGCACTATTCTAGAGTGTGAAAAAGGATCACTGAGAATTCTGGAAAGACGTAATAGACCAAATCCCGTGAAATTTGTCTGTTTTAGGCTGCAAATCTGAATGATCTGATTTGCTGTACTTACGTTAAGCCCAGGACAAATCAGTGAATCCAAACATACAAAGCTCATTGAAGGTTTAGGCCCTTGGACATGGAGAGCGTAGAGAAACAAAATCAATAGAGAGCATCCTCACCAGGCACTGAAAAGGCCTTGGGACTCCCAGTGGAAAAATATAAGCAGTGATAAAATAGGCAAGGAGCTAGAACTGGGTGAGGGAAGGAGTCCACTGGTAAATGGCCTTGTAGTTCTAATTACAAATGAATTTACAATCCACTTAACAGAAAAGCCCTCACTGTAAGCTCTGAGAAATATTTTAAGAAAACCAGGAACTCCTTATAAACTTGCAATTGTCCATGAGTAACCAACTATGCGGCTGAATTCCTGAAAGACTGAATCTTGTAAAGAGAACAAGATAGGCCCATATTAAAACTTTTAATGACTTTAGTTAAAAAAAAAAAAAAAGGAAAAAAAAAGGTGGAACTTTGCAGCCAGCTGGCTCCATACCGAAAGCCAGGCTGCACAGCTTGAACTTAAAGCTATCTTAACATAATGAATAAGTGCCAATAATTAGCATATGTAGTGTGAACAGGTTTGCTGGCACAAGCAAGTGAAAAACTCCAAGGTAAAGTTATTATTAGGGAGTAATTAGCTCTGTGAAGTAAATGAGTGAAACAATAGCTGCCAGCACTGACAATATGGCTAACATCTGACTATGTGGAAGATAACATTGTAAAGTATTGCTCCCTGAGCTAGAATCTGTTAATAACCATATGTTAGTGTAATTAATGCAGAGTCTTTCTGACCTGTTGTCACATAAGAACAATACTTTCTTGGAAACATTCAAACAGGCAGCCCTACGCTCGTGGATGGCAAAAAATAATTTGGGAAGTTGCTTACAAACACCTTTTCTTCTGCATTTCTTTAAAAAGAACTAAAAAACAGTAAATGGGGGAAAAATAAGAAAAAAAACACTTATGAACCAACTGCTTTCAAGGTTGATGGCAAAGATTTCAAACCCTGGATCAGGGCTTTCCAGATGAACTAAATCAACCCCCAAAGAATACTCTTGGATTTTAGGGGTGCTTGCAATCCATGCCCAGACCAAATTCTGTCATTTCATTATTTACATAGAGTGGCTTAAACCCTTTATCCAAAAAAATCCTTGAACTCCAGAGTGTACAAACCTGAGACTGGGTACTGAATTTTTTGGCTTGAGCCCATTTCTAAATTGAATAGATCCCTCCAGGTGTCTGACATTCATCAGACATTCTGCCAAGGTCTTAATATATTGCTAGATAGGGAGGGTCTCCACTTGTCCCCCACACAGGACATTTTCACCTCCAAATGAGAGGATTCTGTGACTACAAAGTGCAAGGCTAAATATAATTTCTCTTGAGAAGGAACTACAAATCATGCCCAGAACTTCTGAATTTTCATAATAAATGGCACCGATGCAATATTTTCCTCCCTTCATATCAACAACTCAAAATGTTTCGAAGAGGTCTAGTAAATACAGTTTGCTCAACAAGCCTTACATAATTACTGTATTTTCAAGTCATCATGCTGATGTAGTGTATCCTACGGAATACGCATATCCCATAAAAAGCACCCTGTCTCTGAAGCTCTCTGGTACAAATACCTTTGTAATTTAATTTCAACGTATCTCTATTCCAGTTGAGCATCTCATACGCATGTCGTTAGAGCATGCACACTCATTGGCTCACAGCAACAGTTTTATAGAGAGGGCAAATTGTGGTCACACATCCCAAAAGAATAGCCTTCATTTCTTAAAGAACAAGTTGAAGAACTTTAAGAACCTGGCCATATTTAATTTTGATTAAAAAAAAAATTCCAAAATTTAATGCAAGCCTGTTAGTACTTTCCTTTTTCCCTTTTTAGTGGGGCAGCTTAAAAAAAAAAGGAAGGTTTTTAATGCTTCACAGGCTATTATGGCCAGCCAAAGGAGCCCTGCATGTTTGAGATCTCACACATTCATCTTCTCACTAAACATCTGTTTAAGGCTTGTGTGATCTACCTGTCAGCACCAGTGATCCATAAAGTGTTTGAACCTCCTGTCACAAACCTCAGTGCTGGTTTGATCAGAGGCTTTGTGCACACTAATCACCCCCTTTATCTTTTCTAATGTTAGGAGAAAAAAAACACAGCAAGGCTGTCTTCCAAACCTGACTGTAATTAATCTTTCCATGGGGGAACCTGCCTGGTTTGAAAAAGCAAGATCTGATGGGCTGCTGCTCTTTTTCTGCAAGGGCCTTATTTTTCCTACCAGGCATCTTTACACTTGAGTGGTACCCTTTACAAAATACTTCAACTATATCCCAGTGACAGTGAAACCACCTTCATGATCATCTTATGAATGAAACCACTGGTAACTTTGCTGAGAAAAAGAGACCAATGAAAGGAGTTTGGCAGAAGCATGTTTAAACGATTCTCTCTTTTTAACTGCATGGGAAAAAAGGGAATCAGAATAAGAACCGGTCCCCTTTTCATGTCTCTCCTAAGCTGCTCTTCACTAATAATCCCACCGCTACCTTTCTTTTACTCAGCTGCACACAAAAGTACTGCAGGAGTTCCCAAGAGGGAACAGATAACATCAGGTGCTTTTTGGTTTTATTACAGCTTGCCTTTTGCCTCTATTTGCTTTCTGTGGCATAAGGGGAATGAATGCTGTGGGTGATATAGACTACAATTCAAAGTGCACTTTTGATGAGGCCCATACTGAATGGGAATGGGACAAATAAGTTTAAATTTACTCACATCTTTTCTGATAAAGGAAGGTTCCTTTGCTCCTCAGCATCCCTGAGCCCAGGCATTAGTAGCAACTTAAAGTCTAGTGAGCAGAGAGTAGCAAGCAGAGAGAAACTGATGCTGCAAAACCAAATTTGGGTATGTATTTCATAGCAATCCTCAACCTAAATAATGTCAAAAGCCTTGGACATACATGGACATACATGGACAGATTGATCCATGAGTAGGCAGACAGAGTTCATTTGGATAATTATCTAACCAGGAGGAAGAACTTTAAGGATTTGTGCAATAAAGTAGCAAGTAATCAGTGGGAGGTGACTATCATGATCACATTGATGCCCCATATCAGCCAAGGCTCTTTGACACAAAGCTGTGTCACACAAAGAGACTAATTCTCAGAATCCAGGTGAATTCAGAGAGGGAAGTAAGCGAAGTTAAGTAAATCTTTCTATTACTGCCATCATTTATTAGTTGTATTGTGAGAAAGTTCAAAGGACTCCAGAAGTCCAACATCTGACTGTGCATGATCAAAGAGAGTCCTGCACATTCTTACATCTTTTTTTAAGACAAGATACCACAAGTGTGAAACACGATAAGGTAGAAAGGAGTAAATGTCTACCAAGATTATTTAGGGTGCTGTGCTTGGCTCCAGTCCAGATTTCATGGATTTGCTAATTGCCTGCAGGTAACAGCAGCATTAAAATTTGAGGAATAATTTGGGCAATACGGAGGCTTGGACCATTCTGGAAAGGTTACTCTACACATTTGGGGCACTTTGGAATAAAGCGTAAGATGGGATAGGAAAAGTGAACAAACAAAACAAATAGGTGAGCATCACCAGCAGAACAGATCAGGATCAGAATGAACTACAAGAGAAAAAATATGAGCAACAGATCTGTGAAGAACCTTGGAGAAACAACATCGAACTTCAATTTAATGTTATGGAAAACAAGCAGCTAATGCGTAGGCTGAAGGAAGGAGTTGGGTCCAATCATATCGACAGAAGTGAAGGGATAATCGTAAGTGTTTGGGGAATGTCCTGCCAGGGAAGCAGGGAGACAATGGAAGTGTAATACAACAGAAGACTCGGCAATCGAGTCGTAAGACTGACAAAGATGTGGCTGAAAGTTTTAGGTGGAAGAAAACAAAAAGTTGGATTTTAGAAATGCCATACCAAAATAATCAAGAAGATTTGGGACAGGAGACAGTGGAAGAAGGAGTCAAAATGGTTTCTTAGAATATGAATCTGCTTGATAGGGAGGAAGACGATGTTGCTACCAATCATAATGAATAAAGGAAGCAGAGAAGCTTTGGAAAGGTAGCTAATGAGTTCATTGGAGGTTAGTGTCTCTGTCCAAGATTGATGTTCCCTCTAGCTAGAGATTAAGGCACTTGAATTACAACTAATTTATCACCTTTCTTACTTGCTGGCCATGGAGAAACACCTGGTATTCCAGACTGGTGCCCTATATTGAAGCTTGACAGCTAACTGCCTATAAAGTCCATTTAAATTTGATAAAGGACACAGGTCAACATCCAGATAAACTCTGTACTATATAAACTTTGATTATAGAGTGAGGACAGGACTAAACTGGTATCTTAGCTAGTACACAATCCTATTGGTTTAAATCTAAATCTCATTGAGTAATTAAGAGTTCAGAAGGTCTGAGATTCTATAGAGGATATAATGTGCTGTAAACAGTATCTTGGGCATGGATAGGATTGCAGTAATATTAAAAAACATCTGAACCATCCTATGTATTTCAAGGAAGAAAGGGAAGATAATAAATTCTTTACAATGTCATTAAAAAGCAATGATGTAACTAATAGAACAGAAGGATTTTTTTTATATTTTGCTGCGTTATGCTTTCTAACCCTTACCCTATCTCATCGTGGTATGATCATATTGCTTGACAAAAAAGAATGACAGTCTTTGTTTAAGTAAAATAGCTCCTTCAGAGATCATTTAGATCTTCCAGTTGGTCATGTCTGAGGAAAGGCATGGTCTTGTCTTGCTTAGCTGTAAGAATCAGGTTTCTATATTTTAACTTAAACAAGATGACAATTCCTCCAAACTTCACCTTCCCATATGTATAATGAGAATAATGCTTATGCTCAACGATGTCCTGGGAAGTTAAAAATAGTTTTGCCTTTGCAGAGTTGTGTGCACGTGCACACTTGAAGACAACAGGGTTCTCTTGCCCAGTACCCTCCTGAGGTTTATTGGCTTTGGAGGTATACCTGCAAGCACTTATCCAAAACTCACAGCCAAGTTTGTACTCGTTAACTTAAGGCCTGCTCTGCTGCATTTCTAAGGAGAACTGCTTAGGAGAGCCGGCTGAAACCTTGTCTGCAGAAGTACAAATAATCAGCCGAACTGGACCACATAGTAGCAGTAGCAGTAGTACAAAAAGAAGATGCTTTCCCTGCAGGATCCAGTAGATGAAGAAGTTACAAACATTGGTCCCTCCACTGATTCTGCCTTCTTCAGATCATTCACACCTCTTCCAGCCCTCTGCGATGGAAATAAACACTGCAAGAAGGCATTCAGCAGCACTATCATATCCAAGAAAGATGTGAACAAAACCAACTATAGATTTATTACGCTTATAATCTACGGAAAAACTAAGCAAACCGCATTTGATACACTCTGAAAAACATTACAATTAAAACCACTTCTGTCCTAGTGGTTTGCCGAATTGTCAATGCTGACTTAGACGTGCACACACACAAAATGTTTAGTATAGAGACATTAGCCCAGCTGAAAAAAACCTGCATTATGTTAGTGACATATACTTTTTTTCAGTGGCAGCTATGAATAAAGCACTCACGAGTGAATCTCGAAAGGCTGGAAATTTCAGTAAACATCTAAGCCTCCTCTAAAATCAAACAGGCAGTCTAAGAAGATCCCAATTTCTTTCATATGTCTAGCTGCTTCTCACACCAACTGAACAAGAAATTAATTCTCATCCTGTTTTTCCTCTGAAGCCCAAGAGCACTTTCATCCCTCTCATAGTATATGAGGCTGCTAAGTAAAATCAGCATATGTTGTAAAGTAACGTAAGTGAACTCCAGAAATGCAGAGAAGTATGTTTGTGAGTATGTGTATATTGAGGAGAAAGCAAAGAGCATGCAAAGGAGGTTAAAGAAAGTAATAAACTTTAACAAACTCCCAGAGGCTTCTGTCTTGACCACTTGTCTTACCAAGATTTGTTCTCCCAAAACAATGCCTGCTAAAGACAAAGGATTTTATTTCTGCTTTTAACCGTCGCCATAACAATTCTCTGCTTTCTAAGACTTCATCCTTAAGATGTTTATGGGTAAAAATCTTAGTCTTTCACTAAAAAAAAAAAAACTTTAAATGAAAAATTTTATCAATACAACAAGTTTTTATGCCTTAGCCTGTTTATCACCTCATTTTAAAACAAATATTGAATTCCTCGTTTCCTGCACAAATTCAATGAAATGCATTTTTACCTAAGAAAACCCGATAGTTCTACAAGTAGCAAGACAGGCATAACTGTCTTGTGAAAAGAGCTGTCTACCCTATGAACACCTATTTCCCATGGCAGGAGGAGATTAGAAAAACTGTGGAAACTGGAAACAAATGAGGAAAAAAGGCAGAGCCCAGTATATTCTTTCATTCCGGAGGGTTAACAGTTACAGTTAACAGTTTTACCTGGATCTATGGCTACCTTTTCTCATCAATATTTTTAGTTGCAGTTGGTAGAGATGAAATTATGCAGTTCTCATCCAGAAGGATATGTTTCGTTCACTTGCAAAATTTAGAACTTTGACAAGGACTATCAGCATTATTTCTGCATACATACTTTCTGAAACATCAGCTAGTGTCCTTCGCTAAAGGTAATTTCTTGCCTGTCAAATATTGTGTCCCTATCTAGAAAAGCAGCATATGGAGCAGGTTGAGAGACTGAAAAGTAGAAAGGGACAAAGCAGAAAGTATTGTGTCAACCTCAATAACCATTCCACAGGGCTGGAACAACTATTTTATTTTATTTGCCATTCGACAGCTTAACTTCAAATAGGTGTTTAATTAACTCAGAGTGGCAGTCTAAACGTTTAGCCTGAAGCAGCCTGACAAAGAAAAAAGTATCTACGTACTGCATTTGCAGATTTAGAG
Source organism: Fulmarus glacialis (assembly GCF_000690835.1). Classification (NCBI taxonomy): domain Eukaryota; kingdom Metazoa; phylum Chordata; class Aves; order Procellariiformes; family Procellariidae; genus Fulmarus; species Fulmarus glacialis. The sequence goes on from NW_009216360.1 coordinate 17,900, forward strand.
CATCAGGCATGAGAAGAAACTGTTAATTGTACAATGCGGAGAATTCCTATGACACGCACATAAAAGTGTAAAGATGGAACTCCCAACACAGCAAAGTTTCTGCTATGTCAAGAACTTTATGCAAGTGTAAAGAGCCTAAAGGACAGAAAATGAGGGCACTTCTGGCTAAAACCTGTTTCCATGAAATAAAATTCTACAGGATAGGAAGTAACCGATTTATTAAAAAAATAGGAAAAACAAATCTAGGACAGCATTTTTATAAAAATACAAGTACAATATGTTCAGAGGAGGATGAACAGGATTAAGGATTTTTATAACTCAATCCAAAGCACCTCAATATTGGTTTAAGAAAGGATAAGGGCTCACAATCACCTAACAGAAGCTGGGCATCTTACTATGAAGATGGGAGAAACAAGGAGGGCAACGTATGTCTTGCCTCCACTACTTGACATCCCATTGAATGGCAGAGGCACAGATTTAGACAGTCCCCCCTCTTGTTTCCTGGGGACTTAACACGGGACTAGGCCAAATTAGAAGGAAATGAATGCTCTGGCAGCTGACTAATTATTTTTGATATTTGACTTCCTGCCCACCATCCTGCAAAACAGTTGTATTCCCGGCATGCAGTGATACATGGTGACCCTTAAAATCAAATGGTCCTCAAATATTTTCTGTTAAGGTATACTCAAAGCCTTGGCAACGTAATAATCCACCTCCCTCTTTAGTTTATTATATGAAAAGATATCACACTGTGAGTGTTTTAATCAGCGAATAAACTAAGTGCCCAGCACCTGTCTTGGCTTTTATTATCATAATAATCCTGTTTTGTTTTTTAATTCTAAAACATCAGCAACTCTCCCGTAGGTGAGCATGTGTTTATGCCGCCCCTACTGTTGCCTTTGTGGTTTGATTATTAGCAAGCCATTAAATGAAAAACAGAAGAAGAAGGGGGAGAGAAGGGAAAAGCAGGCCTGAGGCACAGCCATTTGTGCCTGTTAAATACAACAAGCTGGCCTTAGGTAACCAGAGCCCTGAGACTGGCATGAAAGCAGGTTACGTATCCAGAAACTGAAAGAAAGGAAGTCAGTGAATGAACTGCTCTGAGTTGGAGCAGATCAATCCACGACAAAAAAACATGGGCAGGCATCCCACTGACATTTAGCACAGCTTAGCACAGCCAGAATGGAATAAAAACCTAACAGTGGTCAAGGTGAGGAGAAGAGGGTTCATGCATAATGACTGGTAGGTGCCTTATACTCTGATTCGTTTAGCCAGTTTTTATGGAATCGAGGGATGCTTGAAAAAGAAATGTACGTGCTGACAAAGTCTTGGCTTTGTTACAATGAATGGATCTAGAAAAATTTAAACACCGAAAATGTTAAAAATGCAAGGAAAATTGTTTTCTCACCTTGAAGAGGACAGAAATTGACCCTCACAAACTTTTTACCATTTATTCACTCACATTTTACTGATGGATCAGATCAGATTTTCCGCACTAAACTCTACTGATGTGATTCAGTGGAATGGCACCGACACAAATGTGACTCCAAAACTAATAGGGATTGTTTTCTGCGTGCTTCCCTGCCTCATTCTCACCCCACAACCACTGCAGTCTATATTCGATTTCTATCACTGAAATGGGAAATTCTACAGAAAAACAGTAAAAATGGAGACAAAAGATAAAAACCTAAAAGGCCTGAATCTCTGATAACTGCACTTCAGTTCACATTTTGTATTGTGGCCCAATGGGAGACGACTGACAATCTGGGTTCTGTTCCTGGTTCTGGCAACGAGCTACAGCCTAACAATGTGCAAGCTGCTTCCCCTCTGTCCTCAATTCCCCTGGTCTGAAAAACAGGATGCTTTTAAAAAAAAAAGAAAGAAAGAGAAAGAAAGAAAAAGAAATATTCCAAGATCCAGTGATGACGGTGCTACGTAAGAGCTGGATCACACACTAATACTAATATCCGTGCAAATAGGCTGTGAAACGCAAGTAAAACTTAGTGATTGAATGTTATTTTGAAGAGCTGTAAGTAACCACAAGGGATGAAAAGGCAGAGAAGAATCACACCTGGCAGTTATGAAATGGGGGATGATGCTTCCAGATCAAAGTTTCCATGCACATGCAGTAACATTTGAATTTTAAGCCACTAGAGTATTTTGACATCTCTTTTTACTACTTAATAGGCAGTAACAACAATTTATCATAGCTCCCCTAAGATATGTAAAACAAAAATAGCCAAGCATTGTGGGAAATCTACATTGCCAAAGCTTTCTGAAATAATCTGAGTGAAGACAAATCATGAGTTCAAGAAAGTATCCTTCATGTAAGTATTTCAGTTTCCTTCTGAAGCGGTAAGAACCTTAGAGATAAGGACCAAACTTCCTACCCTAATCTTTATTTCTAAAAAAAGGGATTGGGCAAATAGGCTCATCATCTTAAGGCCCACTTTTCCCAGGGACTGGATAGAATTAGATCTGAGTAAGTTTATCTCAATCGAACTAGGATAGTTTTTATTAAAAAAAAAAAAAAAAAAAAATCCCACGTTTTAACCAGCAAAGTTTAATCCCTTCTTTTCCTGTGAAAACTCAGATAAGTTTGATTTTGCGCCTCTCGCTGTCTCCATATTCCAGGTATTATGTCATTGCACATTAGACTGTGTCAACACACCGTGACTTCGTCCCTGCTAATGCAAAACCTCGGAAAACATGAAGCCAGTAGATAATTTCAGAGCGCTTTTTTTCTCTTTTTAATGTAACTCGGTATTTATCCTTCTGTATTTCTGACATTTCCATTGAGCGATAGTCCCAAAATGAAGAAAATCAGTCTTTCGCATGCAAAGCCGTCTTAAAGCAGACTGTTGAGTAGCAGTCTTTCCGGGCAGGTGAGCTTCACACACGTCTCACGAAGCATCACTGTCTTGCAAAATCCAAGAACAGCAATGACAGGCTTCCAAGGGAGCCTCCTCAAGTCCCCTGTTGGTGGAAAGAAGGCTTAACCTCCTGCAAAAGGGCACCTCCTGAAGGAATGGGGAGATGATGTCTGAAAGAAAAACGGGTGCGAGGCTCTCAGAAAATGCCCCCATACGCTAACAAGAGCTGCCTGTGAGAGGAGTTTGCATGCCTGAACATAAGAAATGGTTGCTTTCAGAACAGTTTGGTTTTTTAAAACAGTCTTTTTTTTTTTATTTATGTGTTAAAACAGTGGCTCAGGTTCCTTGAACATAAAGAAAATTAATACAGAGAAGGAGTCGTGTGGAACTTGACAAAATTGTTACATCGCGTTAGTCTCTTCTGCATCTTGGTCATTTATTTCAGCAGAAAGTGTCTCTAAATGCTCATGTTCTGATTTTACGATGTTTTACACTAGTACAGGAAGAGGGAATTTCAGGCCCCTGCCACCTACGTGTTAAGAAAAAATAAAATAAAGCTTCATAGCTTTTGAGTCAAATAATATAATGAACTACGTTTATTGCACTAGGTAGCTAAACACTAACAAAACCAGACAAGACATTTTAAGAGAAAGAAACAATTTAGGAAACCATATTATATAGCATTATTAAAGTCTCATCTTCCACTGTTAACCACTGCATGCTAAAGCAAATGTCAGCATGGGGAGGGAGTTAATGTTTCTAAATTAAACGCCCTTCAAACACTCTTTGTGACAGTTATCTTCATATTTTCCACAGATGCTGCCACTGCCACAAAGTTAGGCACTAAAATAGATACAATGCTAGTGTCACGTCTAGGCTGTGCTGATACCCCTGCCACTGTAACTGCCGGTCGGTCTGCACCAGGAGAAAAAACACACTTTATATAGAGAGGATCTCAGAGGCACTGTAGATGACATTTGGGAAGTTCTAACAACTGATCAAAGCAACAGAAAGTCATCAGCAGAAGGTACGTCTCAGACTGAAAGCAAGAGTCCATCCATATTCGTTCCCTAGATATGCATTATCCCTAGTAGATTGAAACCATGCAAGTTATCTGACTTTTGCAGATTCACAGGGTAGCCTGTACAGATGTAGCATTCTCTGGAGGTTTTGCTTACCCTGTAAATCATTACGCCTATATTCTTAATTGTTTGGCACAGCTCCCGGGACATCCATTACATCTCTTTTGACTAACGCATATTTGTATCTGTTCACCCCCGGGGCTTCTAACCAATAAATGTCTTGGCATAAAGAGAAGGGCATGAAAATAATGCATTATAGGTGAGCAATACTCCATCAGGATACCTGAACAGCGTGGGCCAACTGAGCCACTAAAAAACATTGCCTCTCTTTGGTTTGCATCGCTTCTACGGCTGTCTTAACACCTAGAGAGTCAAGAGGATCATACTGGAGAGTGTGGAAGTCCTAGCATGGGTTACTGATTTACACATACCTCCTGCCTACAACACACCTAAGCTCTTGCCACAACTGACCAGACCTCCCCGAAGTATTCTCATGCCTAAGCCAGGAAACCCAGCTTACTAGCAGTGGGTCCTCCTCAACAGCAGGCGAAATTGTGTGAAAGAAAAAAGTAAGACGGGTAGGAAAATATCTGTGCTACCTATAACCCACCGGACTGAGACCTGCTCCAGCAGATGCAGAAAAAGTGCCTAGTTTCTAACCCTTGGTTCCCCCTTGAGAAACTCTGAGGAAGGTTCTCCCAGCCGTCTGACAACGGTATTTGTGCAGGCAGCAACAGGAAACAGTGGGAAAAAGGGAGCTCTTTTTGCAGAAACAGTTTGCTCTTTTTAAACCATTCCCATGGCTGCACCCAGGCTCTGAGAGAAGTGCAGTATCAGGAAGGTAAAAAGGAATCAGTTCTGTGGCGAAGGACAGGAGAAAAGGCAAACACACCCGTACCAAAAGAGAGACAAGACTTCAGCAATGAGGGCAGAGGGATGGAGGGCATTTGTGCAAATACAGATTACATGCGCAATTCATTTAAAGGCAGTGGCATTTTTATCACAAAGAAGAGTTTAATCAAAGTCTCAAGAGATCTGCCATAAAGGAAGCCCATGCCTTGCTGCCTTGGCTGGCTGAAAGAAACACCTGTTACGCACAACAAAAAAAGACAAACCAAACAATAGGTATAGAAGGGAGGCCATGGTTCAAACAATGTGAATTGGAGAAGCACCGTTTTCTCTAAACGAAGGGCTAGAATCCTATCAAATGAACAGCTGGGGAAAGCATAATTCTGTATATTTGCCGGGAAGTTGCACAGATTATGTGATGGCAACAAATACAATATACGTATCTGAGCTCTGCTTCCTAGGCACCAGAAAGGACAGGAACCTCCTAAGATATCCCTGAGTGGAAGAATAAACTTGCTTGAGCCCAGCTCCAGGAAAAAAGATAGATGGCTTTCAAAAAAACACAATGGACAATTTTCCTCCCACGGGGCCTTTGCAAGAGTTTCTGCTAAGAGGATACTGAGCTCAAACAACCCTCACAAAAGACGCAGAAAGCAAACTTGTGATTTCAACAAATCCACCTCAATACACAGAGGGAATGTGAAGAACACCTAAAACGGATGCGTTGCTTTTTAAATAAGAAGTGTGAATATTATTAATATAGAATACAGAATTCTCTGTCAGTAAATTGATTACAATTTGAATTTCTTTATTCTGATTGTACCAAAAAGACAGGGATTCTTAAGTGTGCAATAAGAAATAATCCAAGGGAAGCAGACTTAAATAACACCCTGAAACTCATGACACAGAAAGCTAAAATTCCTGAAAAATAACATTTCAAATCTGCCTTTCATCTCAAGTAAAGAAGAAACACAAGAAATGGAGCATAATTCTAATTCCAGTCACTAGAATATATCAGCTCTCCAAAACTTCACTTCCTAACACAATGACAAAGAAACTCCTGGATCTATCATGTATCTGGGGAGCTATCCTACTCAGGGAAACCTCCTGCTGCCAGAACCGGGTTCTGTGGAAGAACAGAGGCAACCTTCATAGGAGTGTCTATAGCTATAGAGCCATCCAAAGAATCACAGAAGAGGAAAAGAAGGAAGCTTGAAAGTTTTATATCCTTAAAGTTTTCTAATTTCAAATAATTTGAGTCCATTTCTGCTTACTTTGTATCTCCCGGTGCATGCATCAGTCTGCCCGCATCACTGGGAAATACTGCGATCATCAGCCTCTTGATCTAAACTAAGCGTTCTCACTATTTGCCATGATTTCAGCTGAAGAAGAACCGTCAGCAGGGCTGAAGAATTCATAAAGCCTTGAACAATTCACATCTAAGATCAGCTATAATTTGGTAAGTATTAATAACCTGTGGCCCCCACACGGAAAAAATCCCATTCCTTCCTTCTTAAATCCTTTAGAGACATTAAAAATCGATGTCCAGAAAAGTAATCATGTTTGTAATTGGTATCTGAATTGGGACATTCCAAATGCATGCATGAAAATGTGTGCCTATGCGTGTATAAGGCAGCTTACTCCTGTGTATACGGTGAGAATGTAATCAATCAGCTGTTTAATATATGCTTACTTGTTCCTGGACTACAAATTCAGACTCCAGGGTTAAAGAAACTGGAAATTATGCTTAATTTAGATGTACGTGATTCTTAAGGATGTTAAGAACTAGAAACTCATTACACACAGTATATAAAAAAGCCCCCCTCGCTGACACGCTGCGGCTCATTAATGATTAAACCACGGACAAGATTCTACACGCAGTGTGAAAGATAAGAAAACATATTCTCACCACACAGAGCTTTAAAGGCACAAATGCTTAAACAGGCTTCCATCAAATACTCAAAGCAAGAGACTCCTTAACTAAAAGATCTGTGGCTTTTAATTTTGTACCTTCAGCCTCGGTTTTCTTGCTAAAGCATAAAAAGTGTGGTAAATTAGGAGGAAAGAATTGATTAGTGGCAACTTGTAATTACAACTGATCTGGTCCCAACCCCACTGAGGGAGAAAAGGGGGAGCAAATGGAAGGCGTTGAAAACAAAGAGTCAAACTCCATTTTCAACATAGCCAGCCCAAATTCAACAAAGGCACTCAAGCAATCTGTCTCCTTTTCCAAGGAGGACAGCAACAGAAAAAAAGTCTTCTCTATTTTGATGGAGACCAAAATTAAAAAAAGGAGGAAGAAAGGAAACAAGATACTGAAAGAGAGGGGCTTCATAGTACGGGCTCCTATCCACCACAGCCAAAGAACTGTTTTCTCCTTCTAGCCCAAGAGAACATAGCATTTCTCCTGTAACTCAAGTGACATTTGGCACTTCTCCCATGCTGACGTTTCAGGGTTCGAGCGGTGCTGACAATACATTATAGGTGATTGCTGCATCAGTATTATGTGCTTTTACGGCCATTAAAACCACACAGAAACACAGTTAAAATAATGCTGCTTTGGATGAAAAGTCAAGGACTCAAACATTAGGGAATGCCAGAATTAAGGTTGTCAACATAATTTTAATTTTCCCTCTTGTGAGTACAGTCTACAATTACATTATCATGTAATTCTACTCCCCCAGGATACCATTTTTCATTCAGTATGTATGACAGAGATACTCGGGAAAAAAATAAAGATACCTGTTTAACCTAATTCTGCACTTGTAACTTTCAAATGCCTTACTTCATTACCTAACTAATGTATTTCTTTATATACAATTTTCACAGCATACAAAAGTATAGAAATCTTTTTATCATTTCTGTCCAAATCCATTTTAAAGTGCTACCTATGAACAATTTCGTTGAAACTATCCAAGTTGCAACTTTAGAATAATTTGCTGAACACTATCACTAACATCTTTCAAAAAAGTCAAACCTGATAAAAGCTATTTTGTAATACATACAATTTTAAATGAGTTTCCTCACTGTGTCAAATATTTATAAACTCCAAGTACTGTGAATTAAATTTGTCCCATTTAATTATTATTATTACCTTTCATATAAGTCTTCATTTTTAGTTTTTATAACTTTATTATGTTTATCTTGGAACTTCAATTCTTTTATTTAACTTCTAACTACAAGAAACTCTGACATATACATCTTAGCCTCTCCAAAGCATATTTTAAACCAACTTGAAAGAAAATCTGAAATGGTTCCTTACAATTATTTACCCAATACACATTTTATTAAACTTTCGTATGTGGAAGTTGAATTTAAATACATATTAAATACAATATGCAAAATACAGACTGCTAGCATGAGATCTGTAACTCTCTAGTTCATCTTTGCTCAACAGGGACTTCCAGGAGACAACTGTACCTTTCCCTCTCTTTCTCCAAATTTCTAAGTCAGGCTTCGCTCACATTGCCCCTTCAATCACTATCCTTCAAGTGACTAAACTATTTCACTTACTCTTCTTACAAACACCAAGCATAAGTAATTGCCCTCCACTTTAATTTATACAATACATTTCAGTAGCAGATAACTGATAGAAAGTGGACAACAAAAATAAAACCGTTTCCTCTGGCCTCTTGCATGCTATTACCACCAATGGTGAGCTCATCTTGTCTCCTAAACTATGCAGGGTAAGGCATCATCAGCTTTTGGATGCCAGATGTCTGAGGCAAATCCAAGGTGGTGAAGACAGTGGTGTTGATTCAGTAGGTGGAACCACACTTTTCCCTCTGAATCATTTTAAGCCATTATTCCAGCAGAGAGTTCGAAGTACTCTATTTCGAATGAGCCATCAAAATGAAGTCGTGACCACTTAACATGGCAAGAGATGAATCAGAAAAGCAAGTCATTGCCAGTAGAAACTGAACGATCCTCAAATTTCTCCCTCTTAATATAGGTATGGGGGCTGGTAGCAACTTTGGAATGCCAAATACAACCTTTCTCTCAAATATAGCCGCTATGGTTAGAAAAGCCACCATTTTAGATAGAACAAGCTGGGCAGAATTAGATGTCCAGATGCGGTGCTTAGAATCATAACAAAAGATAATGGCCCTTATACATCAACACTCCCAATGTTGCTAGGACAAGAGGTGCAAACCTGGCAGCAGTCATGAGAACGTTTTTTGTTTAAGTACTACTAGCGGACACAGGTCAACACTATATATCTCCTGTCTAAATTCCAGTTTGGGAAACGACACACTACTTGCTTGTATTTCCTTGTTCTCCCATTTTACATGAACACCCACATCCCATTTCAGCTCTGAGTATGACGTGTGTCATGTTTCTACTCAATGTTTGCAGGGATGGCTCTAACAGGTTAACTCCTATGATGCTTGCTAAGGCAGGTTGAAACATTACCACCTCCAGTGGACCAACCAAACCCTGCATTGGCTGTTACTGCTGTCATTACAGAGTGCGTACAAGAAAATGTACCCTCACACCTCAGCTCCTGCAGGTCAAAATCTCGCAATGTAAGTATCACCAAATAGTATCACCAACAAACACGTACCAAAAAAAGTTCCCTCTTCTATTCATGCTGTGTATCACTGAAAAGCACAGCAACTCCTAAATAACCCTAATAACCAATTTGTGATTTTAGTTACCGCCAGGCAATCCCGACATACTCCACAATACCGAAGAGGAAATATATGAGATCATCATTTGGCTTAGAGTTTCATTCTCTTTGGGATGTTTCAGGATGTCATGTGCTATATAAACTAAATATTGCTTGGCCAACAGGGTTGAAACCCTCCAATTTAGAGAAATCACCAGAATGATATGCAGTTGCAAATTTTCAAATTTAGGTTTGTTCTGGGGAGTGAGACCCTACACTAAATGCTCTCAAATTATGCAGCTATCTGAGTCATTTTGCAACTGGTGACCCTTATAATGACGTTCTCGTTTTCAGAGCCAATGTGATGCCACACAGTGATTTGTCTGTTAAATTGAATCTTTGCCTCTAGATAGATAGATAGATATAAAGTTTATTTTGAAATGTCTCCTAGTGCCTCTGAGTCTGACTGATGTGAGATGTTATTTTGAACATGCCAAAGCATCTGAACGGCTCCACTCCTTTCTTTTCAGCGTGCATTCCTTGATAAGTGGCAAAGCTTCCCACTTATCAGTCACTCAAAGTGACTGTGGCTGTCAGTTGTGTACAAAGCGCAATCAGTTTGGAAGCAGAGACACCAGCATTTTTCTTCTCAGCTTGAAGCAAACACGTTTTGACTGCTAGTCATTCAATTTTAAAGCATCTTCAATTAGGGGTGGATGAAGATATAAAGAAAACACATCCTAAACACCTCTGCCAGCCAGCAGTAAAAAATTTATTGTTATCTCCTGCTTTACCTTACTGCAGAGGCAGCAGTAGCAGCCTTTTTTGGCTGCATGACAAAAGTGCTCATGACTACACACACTCCATACGGACAAGATCACAGCCATAAAGAGTTCACGTTCATCTTCCCAAGCCACTTACACAAACTACCGTGGTACTTGCTGCTCCCGTGCCTCTGCTGCCTGTTGTGTAAATACCCGCACGGGTACACGAACGTGAACGTAGCTCACATGCACACAGGTACACCACCCCATGCATTTTGAACACAAACATTCACAAAATTACACATGCACGCTCTATAGCCAATAAAACACCGACCACAACCATTAAAAAGACCGTGGAAATAATGACAAGGCAGGAAAAGAAAAGGGAGGGCTGGCAGAAAGGAGGAGTTGATGCGGGGAAGGGCGGGCAGCTGCGTGAGGAAGATTGCTCAGTCCCGCAATGTCAGGGAGCTGGAAGTGGAAGGAAGTGGTAAAAGTTGGGGGGTGCCTCAGAGAGATGCTGAAATTGGAGAGGGGATTTGAAAACAAAAAGAAAGACAAGGCCCTGGAAAGAGAAGTCTCCGAGAGAACGCTTGCTGAGGGGAGAGAGACCAAGATGAGGCCTTGGAGTACAATGTTGCCTGCGGCGATGACTGGGTTTGACTGCTGGCATTTTTCTTACAGTCCTAGCTGCTTGGATTATTTTGGGTATTTCAGCGTTCTGTTTTGGTTTTTTAATAGAAATAAGTTTCTGGTCCTCCCTTGTGATTGTGTGAGAGAACTGGAAAATGCGAACACGGAAAGCTCAGTAACAAAAAGGAAATTAAGAAAAGATGCTAAAATTGCAAGAAAAAAGTCACGAAGTTCAAAACAATCTCATAATTTTAGAACATTTGGACTGGTAACACTGGAGAAAGCTTCATTATCAGCAAGTGCTGTTTCAACCATTTAGCTCAGCATAGGCAAAAAATCTGACTTATCTGATGAAAACATGCCCTTGCAATCTCAATAAATTCAAGTTGTACAAATCCCAAGCAGATTCTCCTTGTCTGCATTGGTGCAACTACACCAGTCAGCAAATCTGGATTGTATGAGAGTGTAGGAAAGGCCTGAGACTGAATTATCTGTAGATGCTTGCTCTGCAGGTAATCTTTGGAAGTAAAAATGTGGTACATCGGTGCACAATCTTGCTCTGCACAGAAATAAGTGTAGATGAACACTTCTGCAATTTTTTACGTAACTTAACTTTTATGGTAATGGAAGGAATCGAAGGCCCATAGGTTACTCTAAAGTACATGCATCGTATCCTTCAGGCAAACACACACGTTATTTGCTGAACTTGAGAGGCCAGCAAGCAATTAGCTCATTCTGACTGCTAGCCTAGATTTTTCTTTTCATTCCTCCCTTTCCCTATTTCCTCCCCCAACCTTGCCTTTTTTCTTGTTTTTGTGTGTTTTTTGGGGTTGGTTTTTTTTTTGAATAATTAATTTCCCAGGGGCTTTTTCCTGCTCAAGGGACAGGCGAGTTTTTCTGATAACTGATAGGACATCAGCTGCAGAGCTTTTGTGAGAAACAATTGTTTAGCCTCTTTGCCGGCAACCTCAGTTGTTTGGGAAGAGGTTGCAAAGTCATGGGAAAGGCTGCAGTGTGACTCCTTTTTGGGCCTGTCTCACTGAGTCTAGTATGCCCATGTTTATAAGTTGCAGGAAAACAGCTGCTCCTGACACATGATGAATTTGGACAAAATGTCCCCAATCTACGAGCCTGTTCAGCCTGACTGTGCAGTCACAGCTTGTCATATCCACACTGGCAAAAAAAACAAAACAAAAAACAAACCGTCTCAGTGGCCGGAGCCTGTTCTGAAAACATTTTACGGAGTGAGAAGGAAGATACTTTCTCACAGTTTCCTCCTGAAGAAAGGTCTCATTAAACTCCCACTAATATGAATAAGAGCCTTTTCACTATGTTCAGTGGGAGTTGGATCAGGCCCTCACTTCAACAGCTTTATTGTCTACCAGGGAAACCTTTTGTCCTCACCTCTCTCTGATATGCAAAGAGGACTCTAATTACAGAAGAACTAATACTGTTCTGCTGTGCAACGGCTTGCAAAGGGGTCGTAGCACCATGAAGCACTGCTCTGCTGTCACTGACTTCTCAGAAAATAAAGTTCTCAGGGAAAATGGTAATACAGAAGCAACAGACATTACTAAATCTGTAACCAAGCACCTGTGGAGGGCTTGTTCATTTTTGTATCTTGAGTGAAGGATTCATCATCTACAGCCCTTTAAAGCCTCCTCACCCAGAACACTAGGCGACATGCATGCAAGAAGCTAGGGACCAGGAAAGAAATTTCACAAGTCCTTATGGTTGCACTGAGGAGACACCAACAGGGCAAGGATTAAATGTAAGGATCTCTACCCTCCTTCTTATAGGCACAAAGTACTCCAAGAATTTAGCTCACACAGTGGCCTGCTGGAGTTTGCTTTCCAGCAGGAGACAGAAAATGAAAGGATGAGCTGCGTTAGAAATATAATCTAGAGTGCAAACTTGTTGGGGCAGGGGGACAAATCTTCACATGTCTTTATGTGCAGTCAAATGGTCAGTGTCTTCCCACAACAGGAAAGAGAAACTGGTACTTTTTGCAACTAAACTTCATCTGAAACAGTTAATCAAAATCTCAGTATTTTCTCAAACAAAGAGAACACAAACAGGCCTGAACATCATTCAGCCAGTTCTGGATAACAGATGATTGCTCACCTGAGGAGTTCAAAAGCAACAACAAATCCAAACAACAACAAAAATAATTATCACCATACATAACTGTGTGGGTAAATTATGATATCTAAAGCATTCTGGAAGCAGGTCTCTTTACCAGTGTTTTGGAAGGCTGGAATCAATCCAGAGCCTCTTGGTGCATGGAAAGTTTTGACAATAACAACTGTGTCATTTCAAAACTTTGCATGTTAAGCTTAAGAAATATTTTTCTGAACTTCTGCGTAACTCAGAAACCAAATCCTTCTTTCCTCCCCAAAAATATAGCTGGATTTTGAAAAATAGATCTGGCTACAAAAGGGACTAACCATCCTGCAGGAAATTCCAAGTGTTCAAGATTTTATTACATTCCAAATTGGAACAACACCTTAAACCTCAGAACTTAATGAGAATGGGAATATTCTGATCTGGGAACATACTAGCGCAGCCAGGCCTCTCCATCTACCAACACAACTCATGGGGAAAGGGACACAGCCAGCTGACAGCGGGTGGGGAGGACGGAAATCTGGATCCAGACTCACAAGGGAAAGCCGTATTTGGAGCCGGGAGGACACCCAGGGCAGCTGAGGGATTCAGGAAAGCCAGGAAGCCTGCAGCCCAAAGGGGCGCAGGGTCTGGGGGGCCGTGGTGCCCACGCTCCCTGCCAGACAAGCTGCTAAGGGTCTGCAAAGCTTGAGGCCATCGAGGCCGCGGTAAGCTTTTCGCCCGGGAGCAGGGCCTCCTGGCACGCCTGCCAGTGCCACCAGGAGCTGGAGCTGCCCGCACCACCCGGCCAGGCACCAGGCAGAAGTCACATCCCGCCTGGCAGGCGGAGCGGGCTAGCGGCGCGCCTTTCTAGCTTTGCGTCAGAATTTAGTCAGGATCCTCTCGTTCTTCAGAGGTCCGAACTTTCTAACAGAAATCCCGTTAGAACGTCTGCTGACAAGTCTCTAGCTCTGAAGGAAAAAGAAAACCCTCTATTAAAACGCACAGAGTCATCAAATGGTTGCTGTCTGGCAGGAATTGCTCTCAAGTTTCAGATAGCACTCAGGTTTTGGGCTAAGTACGTCACTCAGAAATGAATACAAATCAGTAACCAAGTACTGGCAGGATTAAACTAAAAAGTCAAGCAAAACTGTGGCCCAAATGTTAGAGACATCGTGAAGCAGCGCTGTTTTTTCTTTCTGCTTTGAGATCTTAGTTTTACATTATTGGCAACCTGAAGTGTTCCAAGATCTTGAGCTGGGCTCTCCAAAAAAAATTTTGACTAAAAATCAGAACAGTTTAAAAAACAACATTTGGCCTCCGTTTTGTTTGCCTTCTAATTTTGGAACTTGTAGTGCTCGTGGTTTCAGATTTTCCCTGGAAATACGAGAGCTGGAAGTTTACATTTTGAAGAAATGAAAGCTGGCATTTTTGTCATCACATGACTCCAAGAGCTAGGGCTTGAGGGAAAAACATAAAACATTGTCAGGACTTCTACAAAATTGTGAGATTAGCAGCATTGGTTTTATCACAATTTAGGCTGCAAGGTTGACCTATTTCATCAACAGTGCCCTACTGAATATGAATTGCTTTATGAATTTTAACAACCATATTTCATTTTAAATATAGTTCAATTAAAGTGACATTCGTCACTGAGCTTCAAAGCAAACTATTCCATCATCAACCTGGGCTAGACTTTTTCTCTGAGCAGGTGGAAAGTGTAAACCGCACCACCCCACAAAACTTTGCATCTCAGAGGCACCCCTCAAGGCACACCACCACGCACGCTCATTGCCTGTCCTGGGGCCTAGCTCAGCATCATGAAAAAGGAGCATCTAGCCTTCAAGTTTCTTTCACACTCTGCCCCCCTGATGGGACAGCTACAGAGCCCCAGACTTCACCATGTTCTAGAGCAAGGATGCCAGGAAGTGTATTGTGGCCGCACAAAAGAAGATGGGGAGGTGACAGTGAGAGTTGCCCTGAGGCCTTCTTGAAGGACAAAACTAGATTTAGTCCAAAAACTTGCTGAGCCATACTTGGTGTCTGCATGCTCTTTCCTCAGCCTGTTCTACAGCTGCAGATCACTACGGAGCTGTTCTGAAACACAACCTGAGATCTTTGGGGCTGTTGATGCACAAGAGTTAACAGGACAGAACACGCATTCCAGTTTTATTTCTGGTAAAATAGCAAGACTGAGGTGTGCAGGGGAGAAGACCCCGAATACTCAGCAAGCAGAAACTGTTAAAGCTAACACCTTTTCCATACACATACACATGAAGATTAAATAGAATAGAAAGCAGTGTGCATGGGAGGATGCATTCCAAAGTGGGATAAAATAAGATGGCGGGAGGTTTAGTTAATTGAATATTCAGAGAAACTCAAACCTCTTCACAAATTAGGTCTAGAACATCCTGAAAAGCAGAAAAAAAATTATTATAACCATTTGCCAAAACACAAAATCCTGTACAGATCATATATTAGCATTTTGAGGTCATACAGATTCTTAAGTTTAATCTAATCTGCAACTTTCCTCCAGTTTAGCATTATCTCTTTACTTAACTCTCTATATGAAGGTAAGCTGTGTGTCTTCTGCATTAGTGAAACCTCCTTCCAGTTAATTCAGATGAGATGGACTTGAAAAAAACATAATGTCAGTTAGAGACTCATGTGCCAGATACATTTTTCTAAGCTCAAGTAGCTAATGCATCTTTCTTCAGCATCACAGAAGAGCTGTAGTTACACTCAGCATCTGCAGTCCTCTAAGGAGGAGAGACATGTTGCAGTCTCTCCCTGCTTATGTATGGTGTGTGTATCGGTGATTGTATGCTGGGGTACGGAGAGAGGGAATGGTTTCCAAGTTAGCTCGCTTAGAGAAAGGAGTCATAAATCATGGGGTCAGTCAGGTTATGCTTTTTTTTAACCTTAGGGTATTATGTTTTCAATACAATATTTCAATAGCTTTTTTCTGTGTAATAATTTATCTGGAATTATGGCAACTCCTACAAGCTTAGAAAAAATTGGCTCAAGTAAAACGAATCCTTTGTCATAAATAGGTTGTGTTCATAACTGCAGCCTAATCATTCAATTGCACATAAGTCAAATAGTTATCTAGACTTTGTAGAAATACTTCCCTGTCAATAAATCTAATGCTATTTAAAATCTCTAGGCCAATGTGACAGAAGCATGTTAGATTAATTAGGGCAAGGTCAGAAAAGCTGAACTCACAGCTACATTCATGTCACAGTTTTGTTCCACCTACCATAACCTGATTGTAAACTCACAGACCGTTTTAAACACGCGCATGTTAGGGTGACTTCATTGTCTCCGTTTATATACAAAGGCAGATTTCTTCAGGAATTGCTTCTTCTCTCTGACAACAGTCAACTAAGCATGTAACTGAGAAGAAATGTTTTGCTTTGTATTCACTGTCAATAAGGGTTTTTTAATTTTTAAATGTTTTTCCCTGTCAGTGACTTCACAGTAATTGGGCTGCAACCCGGGTTCATGAGACTACACGACCATACAGACTATGGAACTGTCAAGAGGCAGGCAATGTAATCAAAATTTCACTACAAATAGATCATCTCTACAGGAATGAGAGGACAGTATTGTCTCTCTGCCTGTTCCATTCCTGACCTTTATCATGTGACCATCCAAAAGGAGGGCGCCCCAAATCTGATGGGTTTTTTGTGAAGTGGACCCTGGAGGTGAAATTCTGACCTTGGCAGGGTCAATATTTCATCTGAAATCCCTTGAGACAGGCCTCCAAATCATTTCTTAGGCTTGCAGCTTGTATCAGATGGTAGCTAGCTGACTTTCATTTACTACTGACTTAGGTCAAACTTGGACCAGGGATCAAGAGATGAAAGGCTCTATATCTCATTATCAATAATCAGTGTTCTCCACTACCCTAAAAACGACATACTTCATTCTTATCTACAAGGCCTTAAAACTTAAAAGGGTTGGGGTCAAATCATGTTACTTCAATTTATTTTTATTCACTGCTTATAAAACAACTTCCTCTCTCACTGCCATAGCTAAATGCTAAAAATGTAAATACTTTCCTTGCTATTGTAGAGGTTCTACTATTGGTTTTCTTTTAAAGTCTTATTAAAGATACAGCAATAAAGAAAAATCCCTCCCACGCACAGATTTAAAGAAGAAAAAAAAAATACAGAGGTCAAGGCCAAGCCAGGCCGTACCAATCTCAAAACTATTTTCAGCAAAGCACATCTTGTATATAATTTGCCTTATAACAGCGGGCTGGACCTTCCCCAGAAGTTTTTCATAGTTACACAAGTCCTGATACTGATAGAATATCCTCTGAAACGATAGAGACAGTTTTCCTTTTCGTGTGAAGCCATACAACTCCTCTGATTTTTCTGGAATTAAGTTTTCTTAGACCAGTTATGGGTATGGCCCATAATTTTGGGAGCTAATTCTGAAATATTAATGAGAAGCTTTGGAAGGAAAATCCTGTTGTTACTGAACAAACAGAACATAGCACCCACTTCCACAGCGACTTGCAATGCTCTATACATAAATGCATACTTAAACAGACAGAGATTCTACCATGACTCTAGATATCTGTAAAATATCAAACCCCTCCTTTGTTATTCTGTGAAAACCTTCATGGGCAAACTGATTTGCATTATTCCGAAAACAGGGGCATGCATATATACACATGGAAGAAAAGTAATGAAATACAGTCAATGGCATGAAAAGAAACTTCTGAACACTTTACGGAAAAAAGAGGTTAAGTAAAGTTCACTGGTTATGCTGGGTTAACAACTTTTTTCTACTACTAGGAGTAAACCTGTAGATACCTAGGACCTACACAGTTGCTCTCCTGAATCTAACCAACCTTTTGACCAGTTTCTCATTCAGACAATACTTTACCCAAAGCGCTGAAAATTTCCGGACTTTCAACACCTGGGGCAGAGGGAAGGAGGGACACTTGATTACCGATCACTGAAGAGAACTGCTTCCGCAAAACATCAAAAACAGAGCTGCAGGAGATCCATTGCAATCCACCTCTTCCTGGCAACACTTCTGCCTGAAAGAGGACTTGGTCCTGCAAACCCTTGCTCACATGACCAGCTCCTCTCACATCTGCTTCCTGATCCGACAGGAGCAGTGTTAATCATACAAGGCCTTCCAGAAACTGACTTCTTTTGCTTAATGACAGGTAACATCCTCACGTGTTTCCATAAATAAGATGTAAGGCATCTGCAGAGATTCTTAAAGAAACTATGACAATAATGGCTGAGGGAAAGCATGTGGAAACAGAAAGGAGAGAAGAGAGATAACAGGGGCATGGGTGGAGACGCAGTCTCTGACCTGGATCTGTTGCTGAAGAAGGTTAATTTTGTGTTGCTGCTGCAGGAGCTGCTGCTGTTGTCTTGCAATCTGTGGAGAAATTGCACAGAAGAAACGTGAGATATGTATCGCCATTCCTGGAGTCGGTACAAAGGAATGTTCCACTCTGCTTCGTTCTTTAAACTGCTCTATTAAGCTAAGAAACCTTCACGTGTGGGTGGCAGCAGCCTGGACTGCCGCTGAAGCAAGGGGCTCATGTTCAGGGGCAATTCATAGCTAATACTAGTGTGAAAGGGAACCTTATGGAAAATGCTGTGCTGGATATTAAGAGAAGGATGGATGCAAAAATCTCACCTTTCTCACTATCTGAAATGGCACTGCTAAAATCCCCAAAAAGTGAGCACTCAATTGCTGCAACTTGCTGGAGGAAGAACAATACTGGCAGAGAAGCTGGAAAATAGTAGGACAAGGCAGGAGGGGCAAAAAAGTAGGATGGATAGTAATATTCTTTTTATGTTTGGCACCACCTATTCAAAAATTCCAAAAAAAGGAAATCTGACACCCAGGAGGAAGGTATTAGTGTGCACATTTCCTTGATGCAGAAACAGACACAAAGAGACTGGAACTGGGTTTGGGAAAATCACTGACTCCTCAAGGTGTGTATCAGCTGAAAGAAACTAAGGGGGCAGTGCAAAGCTACACAGCTCAACACTGAAACTGATTTACAGAAGTTGATGGAGTAGCTGTAAGTCTCCTCCCAAAGTCATATGTGTTTTCCATAAGGACTTCCATCCTCCCTCTCCATTGACTAAATGATTGGGAACCTTACTGTAGACACATTTTACACACAGAAAAAGCAGACAGTAATGGAACCAAATTAAGAGTTCTCAGGGGACTGATGGAGATAAACCATTATATATCTCAAATTTAAAAAGCAAACTTGAAAAACTTTCATTTGAGTCATCACAAAAGCTCTGCTCTCATGAATAGCTAGCACAGCACTACAAATGTTAGAAGGAGTATTGCTCTTCCCCTGTGGTATGTGTACACATCTCAGGGTCAGATGGGAACGTATATGTACTTACTGGGAGGAATTTTGTGCATTCTTCCCCTTAGGTATTTTCTTTCATTTCTATTATTAAACTATTAGCATAAGAAACACTCACTCATAGTTAACTCCACATCTAAAAGATTAAATGTTTTCTTTCTAGATCCATTCTTTAAGCAACTGAAATAATTTTTATCAATACCTTTTTTTGAAAGTTTGGTTATTTTAATTTCTGTATAAGACAGAATTATACACAATTTCTTAAATTAAGAGAAATCCTTGTTATCCTAATAATAATCCTGCAGGATTTCTTACTGCCTTTTTCTATTCTCTCAATATTCTTTTTCACTTTCGGATCGTTCAGCCATCCTGTAGCAGTAGTGACTTTAAAAGACAGGGCAAAGGAAATAGCTCCTGCAGGATGTCTCCTCGTGGAAGAATCTTGCCAATTCCACCTTCACACCTTCATCTACCTTCTCCATGTAAACAACAGTGTGATACGAATTCTCTAGTTTAATAGATAAGTCACTTCTCCTGTTCTTCCTATGTGGGATTTCAGGTGTGAGGCCAAAACACACAGTATTTAAGATAAGGTTTTAAAATAATCAAAAACAGGGAAAACCAAGGCTAAAATGTCTGAATATGTCAGCAGTGGTTTAGAATCTTAAGACTTGCTTGGTACAACACAAACATTGAAGTATGACAACTATGACAGATTTCAAAGAATTTTGTGGGTTTCATAAAATTCACATAGCTGTAATTCTACGATATAAACCCAAATTTCATTACAAGCTGAAATAAATGGTCAGGCAGACCAAAATGCTTTCACATAAGAGGTATCAGGATGGACTCCTGACAAAATTTTAAACCAGGTGTCTAAGTATTCTCTGCTCATGTTCAGGTACAAAAATGGACATTCATTTCTGTTAAAACTTGCACAGTGCAAATACGTTAGAAAAGTTGTGTTCTTGCATAAAATATCATGTGTCCATGTATGCACATTGGAACTGTTCATGTGTGAAAACATGTTTGCGTTTTCAGTGGAGGGCATATTTGCAAGAGCTGAAAATCAAGCCTCTCAAGCATAGAAGAAAAGAAGTCACACTTGTTCACTGACTTTACATTCTTCTCCCCTACTTTTTTTGCACAGTTGGCAAAACCAACTCTTTCATTTGTCATATTACAATCCAATGCTGCATTTTGTTCCTTTTATACCTATTCAGCATCACTTAATTCAAGCAGCATTGGAAGATTATTCAAGAGGGCTATTTGTATGCTTATTTACACTTATTTTTAGGAAAAACGCTATTGGAAGAGAATACCTCCAAACTGGAAGGTGTATCTTTAAAAGACAAAGAGCACTATTTTATATACTACAAATTAAAGCATTCTTCGAATATGTTTTTGTTTAAACTTCTTCACCTAAGAAAGCAAATGGAAAAAAAAAATCTGTGTGGAGAGCAAACTTGAGAAGTGTCAACCCTAAAAGATAAGTTACTGGAAAGTTCTTCCTAGAAAATTATTTAAGCTGAAAGCCACTATAATAATCACTCACCTGTTCTTGTTGCTGCTTAGCAAGCTCCATTTGTTGGCGTTGTTTCTCGATCTGTGATGCAGCCAGTTTCTTCTGTTCATCATGAGCTGCTAGCAGCTGTTCTCGCAAACTGGTCAGCTGATTGATCATACCCATGAGCTGCCTTTCTTTCTCAGCAAGGCTTTCTGGAGTCCCTGGGCATCATACGGTGAAAAAAAAAAAAGGTAAAGAGAAGAGAGGAAATTTAGAGCTAGCCAGGTTTTTATTTTGCAGCTTCACTGTGAGCGAAGTTTTACTAGAACCAAAGAGCAGCAGCATATTGCAATATACTGCACATTAAGACCTGTCTCTCTGCAGGAAAATGAGCCATGGAGGATAATTCTGTACACAGGCTTTGATCTGGTGTCCCCCTTCACTGTTTCCTTGGCCTTTCATCTATTTTCCATTGCCTTTTTATCAGATTAATAGGGGGAAAAATACTGCCCGTTTTGAAAGAGTTTCAAATTTTAAACAGTTTACATTTCGTGGGGATCAAAACCAACACTTCCAGTTTTGAAAGACAATTACATTTTTGCTGGAGACCTATGACAAAGACACATCAATCCTTTGACGCTTACTGTAGAAAGAAACTGTAGGGTGTGTATTAACATCCCTCTATAATCAAGGGGAAGCAGAGAAGTCCCTGGGTGCTGGATACCTCCCTAGCTCCCTGCGCCCAGCTTTCTCACCATTACTAGCACAGCACACAACAGCTGTCAGGACGCTACCGGTTATATCATCTACAGCTGCCCTGATTAGGATGAAATTATGTCGTATTTAAATTGTCAATAACTCCTATCGCTGTTGCTGCCACCGATGAGTATTTTTAAAGGAAAAAGTCTTGCATAAACGTATCAGAAAACCCGAGTTAAACGCAACTCACCATCTCTCTCATTTGTGCTGTCATTAGATGTTTTTTATAGGAGCGTTCAGGAGACACAGACAGAGAAACTGACTACCTCGCTCTCATAATCGTTTTGTAAAAGTTCTCCTTCGGTTACAAGGGAAGGGAAGAAAAAATTCCAGGAAAAATCAAAAGCTATGAATCATAGACTAAAACAAAAAATGGCACTATTAGTCTATCCAGTATCATTTGACTTTGAATTTAAAAGACCAGAAAATGTGTGTAGCAGCTAATCCACAGATATCTCCAATACCACCGCACCTTCTCACGTGAGTCAGATCCTACTACACCCCTTCTCAAAAAAGCTTTAGGAGCGGGTTAAGGCTATCAGTCTCTATGCCTCCCCTGAAAATAGCCTGCTTTTGGGACAACCCTGCCACACAAACCTTTCTCGAACACAGGAAGCGTTCTTCTGCTAGTGTCACCAGTGCTCTCCAAGTGAAAAAAAAAAGAAGAAAAATTGGCGACTACACTAAACATGTTCCTAGCCAACTATCAGTCAGACGTGGAAAAGAGCTACTGGTAATAGCTCATTTAGTCTACCCCCCTGCCAGTGCAGGAATGTTCCCTACAACGTATTTACTACAGCTTTCTAGATTGGATTGAAATGTCTGAAATGGTGAATCATCTACTGCTTTCTTTGGAAGATTGTACCACAGCCTTAGAGGTGTCACTGTTTGGGCTCTTTGCTTGATAGTTAGTTTAATTTACGTTCACTTAATTTCAACCTTGCGCTCCCAAGCAGCATCCCATCTGCCACATCAGCCAAGTCCAAGCCCTTAAATGCATTTGTAGACAGCCATATACAAGTGGGAAAACACAAAGAACCAATATTTCCATATAAAGGAAATGTAACTTGATTAACTTTTTATCAAGATGCTAGAGATTTATGTGAAAACATTCTCATCATATAACAAAAAACCACAGCAGAATATTCTCAGATATAGTCTCCAAAAAACCTGTGGTACAAACTGGAAACTAGAGAAACACACTGAAACAGAAACCATAGGACTTTAAACCTGTTCTGTTAAAAGCTGGGAGAAAGAACAGAAGCCAGTGCTAAAATACTAACACTGCTGAAGAAAACACTTTTAACTTACGATTTTTATTTCAAACATTGGAGACAGAGAACTGCTACAAGTAATGCATTTGCCACCTGGCCATACAATTAATCAGAAATTTCTATTGCCACTCTTCCATCCTTCATTTGTTTTTCCCTAGGAAAAAGGGTGCAGTGTTTCCAAGTGGTGTAGAATAACTAGTCTAGAAGGCAGCCCCTTCCTTGCCCTGTCCGTGGCTAGCATGTTGGTTTACTGTAATGCTCATCTAATGAAGACTATCAGTATACTGATACTGGCAGTATAACACGCTGGGCACACTGAAACATACGAAAACTAAATATTTTATTTATTTATTCAGCAGATATTTTATTTCAAATTTTTACTGAGGGTGGGTGTGCGCGAGAGAGAGAGGGAGAAGGATGTAGAGTGAGGAGGAGTATGCAGGATTGGCTTAGTCCTAAAGTTAGGGTATGCAAAAAGAAATCACTGTCAAATAAACAGTTCGACAAATACAC
The DNA here is from genome assembly GCF_000690835.1 of Fulmarus glacialis. Classification (NCBI taxonomy): domain Eukaryota; kingdom Metazoa; phylum Chordata; class Aves; order Procellariiformes; family Procellariidae; genus Fulmarus; species Fulmarus glacialis. Next base: position 41,233 of record NW_009216360.1, read on the forward strand.
TGACATACACCAAAGATCTTCAGCCAGTACTGGTTCATCAGTGTAATTTGAGCTCCTACAGTAGCTTTCAGTTGGGAATCAAAAAGCACTTTGTAAAGTTAAATTAATCCCCACCACACCTTTGAAAGGTGGAAAAATGTTTCCATATGTGTAAACTGACAGACAGAGGGGTCACAGAGTTAGTTACTGACAGCGGCAGAAAAAGAAATTGTTGATATCCAGCCCTGTACTGCAAAGCTCAGGCTGCGCTTCCCGAGAGAGCCGAACGCTCCACGTGCCTCCGCCCTGACCGCGACACAAAACAACTGCACAACCGTGGGGCCATCCACCTACCGCAGTTTCTTCTTTCATCTGATTTACCTAGAAAGGAACAAAAAACTTCTTCCCCGGGAAAACAACAGCTTTGTTTGAATTGCAGGAATGAGAGGAAAGTCTGGATGAACTAAGAGCAAGCGGTCAGGGTGATGAAGTGCCGGTGCAGACGCCGGAGTTGCAGGCACACCACGGCCGTGCAGCTGGGGACAAACCCACCAAACTCAGTCTCTTCATTATTATTCAGTTTTCAAAGAAACTGTGAGATGCCCAAAGGGGGTGCTTTATGTACTAACTTAATAAGTACAATGCATAATTCCTTTGGCTTATAAAACTGGAGTGGAAGTAGTCTGACAAAAGGCAGCCTTCTTGCGTTATATTTCTTGAGCAATTTCAGTTTGCTAATAAACTGAAAGGGAGAATTTATCACTGTCAACTTTTTAAAAAAATCTTTTGTTGGAGAATACTTTCTGGAAAACATGGCTTAATAGGTACTTTATTTTCATGTGATTAGCTCGTCCTTCCAATAACTTCAATAATATTTAATTATAATTTCAATTCTTTAAGGTATCATTCCTTGCAAAATAATACTCAGATAGCTGTACTCTCAAGTGACCTGCACAAAACCAGAGGCAAGAGAGACATGATGTGTAGGTCTACTGGGAGACGGTGAGTTTTGGGGTAGATTTCCCCTTGCCTTACTCACACATCTGTATAAGCCCCACTGATGATGAATCACGGATAGTTTTGAGGTTTCTTACAGACAACTGGTGGCTTATAAAAGTGTGAAAATTAAAAAGAAGAAAAGTACTTGAATCAGACTGTCTTGATCATGATGTAAAGTATTTGCATTTAGTTTAAGTTTGGTATTTTTTATGTTACCCGTATTACCTCGCACACCTTTTCTATAATTTCGTTCGTGGAAATGGCCAACAAAACTGCCATTTCACAGTTGCCATCCATAAATTACTTAGTTTGCATAACAAATGAAGGCCAAACGATACTTGACGTTATTTATTTAATGGTGAGCTGAGGGCAACAGCTTGGTCGCTACATAAGTACGTTCAGTGATAGGAATTTTTTCCAGTGTATTAAAACGCACTGCAGAGTTAGAGCACCAGTTGCCATTTTTGTATCCCTTTCTAGATGCTGTAGGTTGTGGGTAGGCCAGGATGGTGGACTTCTGTCCTATCATCACTATTTTCTCTCTGTTAACCCGCATGAGATCTAAACCTTCATCATTGTGTGAAGTGTCTTGGCAGATAAGGGATTTCCATTTTAAGAATTCTGTAGCTTACAGGGCAAAACGTGTCAGTGTTTCAAGTAACTACAACACCAACCTCATAAAGACCATTGCTTAAATTATGCTACTCTGGAATTAATGAACTATCCCCGCGGCTGCTAACACTGCTAGAACTTGGGAGGCGGTGCAGACCTCAGTAAGGGCAAGTCACCAGCCCCAGCAGCTACCTTCAGCCGCATCGTTATTAAACTCACTGCTCCAAGTAGTACAGAGTTGGGAATGGTTCTGGGGCTGGCCTGTGCTCTACACACAGCATCTGTGCGGTTGCAGTGCTTTCACTCTAGCCGTGCGGCGTGGCTGGGAGAAAAAACAAGTGCCCGTTATTGCAGTGTACAACTTGACAGCAAGCTAGACCCACTTCACACAGGTATTGAGTGAGAAGTAAAAGAAGAGTGGCTTACATCAATGACTGCCTCAAAAATTACTCTTAATTACAGTCAGATCCACAACAAATAGATATTGCACATTTTATGTTTAACAAAGCTTTTAACCACCAGACCACCTGCCTTCCAGGAGATTGCTGTAGGTGCTCATACTGTTCTGTGTACTCTATCACTGCAATGGCAAAATGTGGATTTTTCACAACTTACCAAAACAACTCAGGCAAGAGAGCATCAAAGTATACACTATGGGTTGATACAGTGAATGGCCCAAGAAAAGATGCTTTCCAGATGCGTCAGCTTATTCTCTATCATCACAAAAAGAGATTCGGAACGAAAAAAAAAACATGTCTGTGGATGCAACACCCACAGCAGATGGCAATAAAAGAAGACTCAAATTAGTGGCATTCTGTATCGCCAAACCTAAACTTCATCTCAGATCAACACTATCCATAATAGTGTTTAAGTAATAAAAGAAATTTACTCAAATGTGAAATAAACTATTACACATTCTTAGTTCTGATTCACAGTCTCAGACTGGCAGTGACAGTAACATTTTAATAAACATTAGAATGAAGACACCAATATGACCAAATGACACACTTAAAGTGAGAAAACGAACAGGAGAAACCTTGGCATATCCACCCAAAACAGAACCAAAGCAAAAAAAAAGGCAGAGAAACCGCTTTTGCAATCAAAACAGTAAATACTTTATTATAATTTATTAGACAGAATGAGAATGTAAATGAGAAATTAGGAAAGCCAATATTTTCTTTAACAGGCATTTTAAGCTTTTGCTGCGAATGCTCAAGCGATGAGAATGTTTGCTTGCAGCCAGCCTATGGATCTGCTCGCAGCTGCGCAGCACCCAGCATGTTCTGCAAGGGGCAGAGACGTGGCAAGGCTGTCCTCAATCCCTCTGACATGTCTCAATTAAACTGCTAGGAATGTTATCAATCAGGGGTGCTCGCGTGCACACTCACGCACACCCATACAGACAGTGAAATTTATCTCCCGAGTCAGTTTACTATCAAAGTAATTACGTAAATAGCTTTTGAACTGTCAGCATCTGTCTTTCAAAGAAAAATCAAAGAAAACAATGTGCAAGTACAAAGCCTGGAAGACACAATAATATTGTATTACGTCCATATCATTAACTATGGTTACAAAAGAAAAAAAAAATCCTCCTGTATCTACAAAGCTTTGTAGGGGGAAACAAAAACATTAAATGGAAATAAGAATATTCTGAAGTACTTTGTATTCAAATAATATTAAGATGTATAATAATAAGTAGAGCATGCAGTATAGAGCATTTTTTAATTTCAAAGCATTAGGTAATTGATCTTCTTAAAGACTGTGAGCAGGTAGAAAGGTAGTGGTATACATTACTTATTTATATGTGAGAAAACTGAGGCGTGAAGTTTTCAGAAACTTGCCTAAAGTCATTCTTAACTTTATGTGCTGTAAGCCCTTTTATTGCTGGCCTCGCTAAGGTCACCAGCAGAACTGTATCAGTAAGGCCAAAAATTTCCCTATCGACTTTAACAGGGATACATGTTATTTAAACAATTAAATCTTTGCTTGACCTGGTTTGATACCAGGTGGGGTTCGAGCTAAAGGGACCCTACGAATGAAGCAATTATTGACGCCAGCCAACAAATGAAGCGACAGAACCATTATACAACAGAGTTTCTGCGTTACTTTGATCTGATGTAACAACAGTGTGATGAAGACGTAACTACAACCCATGCACCAGCTAAAAACTGAGTCATGTCCAAGCATTTCCTGCAGTGATGTGTTTTTTCAACGTGATTTTTAAGCTAGGGACGTAACAGTTTCAATATAAAAATGAATAAGAGCCAAGAAGGAGGTTTTTCAAACTGAACAGCCTATTAACTAAGCTGTTCCCAGAAGAATTAAACTCCTACTAGCAATATCATTATTACATCCAAAGAATAAATATCAGCAGCCCATAAAATAAGCATCTTTTCTTGAGAGTTTCATTCTCATCCCATTGTCAGCTATTTTTCTTTCCCCACCCCGGTTTTAACTTTGCTCTGTCACGTTAGAAATCCAAACCCAGTATTACTCTGCTCAGTAAGGAAATCAGGAAAGTAAAATCAGGAAAGGCCACCTAGTCATCTTCTACTTAAAAGCAAACTAATCTTTGTCATGCTCCCCCTAAAGAAATCTATTTAAAGCCTGATAATAATTTTAAAGAGGAGTATTCTCCCCTTGCTGCACAGACGGCCGTGCTGCTGACGTCACCTGAGGTTGTATATGTGAGGCAATGGGGAGCTGGTGTTACGTGCCTTCAGGAAACGTAGTCTGATAAACAGATCTAACTGGCTGAGGTAAGTTCAGAATTTAAACTCTTCTTTCCTCTGTCTTTGAACAGAAATGCCAAATGTTTATGACCAAGCAATGAGTATATACTTTAAATTATGTACTTGCCGGTATGTGTTTGTGGGTGAATGTGGGTACGTCCTTGTGCACGTGTGCAAACTCCCTTGATGCTTCCCTAATCAATACTTCGGAGAGTGTTTTATTATGGACTCGCACATAGCTTTTCAGGCCAGTAAATCTTGGAGCTGCCAGGACATAAACATCTAAAACCTGGCATTTTTCATTAAGCATTTAAGCCAACTTTACTACACAATGACTGCCATCACTTACAACGACCCACCTTGCTAAATGAAATGACTTCATCTGATAGATATGGGAAGTCAGCATAATAAAAGAAACTTTTTCACTGCTTTTTACTCAGCAAGCCGCAGCCACCAGAAAAAGAAACAAGGAAAGAAAAAGCCCAGAATTCAAACTGATTTGTCTGTACCTACAGATTTATGTAATGAATCTTCTCTGTTTGACAAATAAAAGACCTTTTTAGAACAGCAAGCTAGAAGGAAGTTATTTATTTCAGCATATGGACAGTCTTAATCTTTTAGGTTTCAGTGGAAGACTTTGCAGAATGAATAAAAACAAATGATGAACAATTACCATCTTTTGCCATTACTACCCTCAAGAATTAATATTCTGTGGGGACAAAAACTTAGCCGTCTGCTCTGTAACAGACCAGCACATTACTGTTTCGCAACGCTGGAAAGAAGTTGTCAGTGAGTATTCTTTATTTGCTGTCAGAAAAAGTTTTGGTACAGTAGACTGCAAACAAAGCTTGGTATTCAACCAGGTTAGTAACTTATTGTCAAGGTTACAAAAGGAATAGACAACATTTGTATTGAGACTATTTCTCAGAGGTTATTCATTGTTTTACTGTCTAGACAACAAGCTAAAACTAGGCTAAAGAAATAGCATTTGCTGCTGGAATTTTATGCAGCAGCAGGAAAAACAGTAAAAATATATGTGTGTGTATGTGTATTTGCTTTGTTTTGACAAACTGGTAATCGTAGCGCAGCAACATTCATCTCTATCAGCACATCTTTCAGGTAATTTTAGCACAAAGAAGAACTGGTTTAGGTCCCTTTTGTCATCCAACCCACCGGACGATTTTTAAATATAGTGGTTTGGCTTCCATATGTTCAAACAAAATAAAGCCATTGGCATTTGCTACTTTAGTTCAATTTTATTCTCTCTATTAATAATCACTTCTTAAAAATAAAAGTTGTATTTGATTTAAGTAGAACCTGATTTTTTGTGGTCAAATTAAGTATCTTTACATTAAAAAAAAAAAAATCCGGAACAGCCCAAATTCGCTGCTTTGTCACAAATTCACACTTTTTGCGGTTTAGATGCTTTAAAAAAGATTCCTCCAACCCTCCTTCCACAGATATTACCCTCAACTAACCTCCCGCTCTAGGGTCAAGTAGGAGCAGCTCCATCCAGTCACAATCTCCATTTCAGGCTTTCATTTGGCCTGAAAGAAGTTCTGCGTTGGTGTGGCTCAGTTGGCACTGTCTACTTCTCTGCAGCCTGAGAGTATCATATTGCATTGTGATCAACCTCCACTATTTCGGCAGCTGCCAAATTTCCTCTCAAAACTTAGGTTCCCCTGTGTGCCACTGGGCAGGTTCCCCCCCCTCCAGCACTTTTGAAATATTAACAAAGGACTAAAGCTCACTCTCTTGCTACTATTAAACACCCCAAAAAAATAAACACAGAGAAGAAGATACTAAGTAGGTTGCAATAAATACTGAATTTATCACAGTTACAAGCCGACAACCAGATATATCTTACCTCCTTCACTTATGACTCTCTCACCCTCCTTCTCTCCCCACTCCAAATACAATACTATCCACAAAAAATAATGCAAAACATCCACATCTGACACAAGTTTGCAAACATTTTTCAACCATTAATTTGCAAATGCAAAATTCACACAGCTCCTAAGAAAGTCTGCAGCTTTCATACATCTCCTGGGGATCTGTGCTTTAGCAGTCAAAGGTTCAAACCCAGTGTATTCCCCATGAATAATCTCTCTCCCCTTCCCCCTCCTTCCTCCTGTGCACATCTAAATGCAGAATCCCCAGCTTCCTTGTCTTCGGTTTACAGATTATGCAATCCAAAGTGTCACTCACTGGATTACTGCACATAACCTGAGCACTACCCAAAGCTTACTTGTCTTCAACTTGTCCAGCATTACTTAAATGGAATTATCCGTCACAATCCATATACCGAATCTGCATAGCCCACTTATCTCAAGATTCTGTGTGTCACCTACCAGATTATCCGTTTTAATCCATACATTGAATCTACATAACATATGTCTTTAATTCATGGCCTCTGATGAGCTATAGTATCGCTGAATGGATTATTTCTCTTTATCCATTATTGGCAGTCCTAAGACTGTTCACTGCATACTCTCTCATGCCCTATCTTCCGAACATATAAGCAAGATTAGAGGCTTCAGCAAACCCAGCTCTATCACACATCAAACACAGCCCGATATAATACCTGCACTGATACTTCACGTAACTTGGAACCCAGTTTCTCGCACAAAACAAATGTCTGTGTTATCATGCATTAAAGATTAGGATTGGTAGGCTAATCTTGCTTTCAATTACACTCATAAATCTGTGGTTACTCCAGTACAGTCTTTGGAATCACCTAGATTTAAGTGGCTACAACGAAGAGCTGAATTTACCCTTATTATGATCCCTTTCACAGTAAGTGCAGAAAACACTTCACCTGAGTTGTTTAGGAACTAACCTGTACAATAGAGAAGGATTTTCAAACAACAACAACAAAAAAATCACGTTCAGGCTTGCCCGCTCTTTCTTGAGAGATTCAGGCGCAATCACTGTTAACAATGCCTTCACTTCAACAGAAAACCAACTCAGAAAGATTAGAAACAAAAGTCAGTTTAGCCTTTTGTTCCGCACACCTATTCAAAATTAGCTAAGTGGGGAACATATAAAATATGTATTATTATTTCTTGACAACTCTCGATAAGGGAGCGATGGACAAGATTAGCAGAAAGGCTTTGTGTACACTCGGGAAGTTTTAAAAAGAGTTCTCATCATGGTTAAAGCTGCCTCACTCACATCAGCGTTAGCAAGACTGTGCACCTCGTGATGCACCCAGCCACCTGGGGGGCCAGCATGGTTCCCTGAAGTCTGCTCAGAGGAGGCCCAACACCAGTCAAACAGAAGTTTCATGTTAATTTTCTAAGTATAGGGATGGCCACTGACATTGAAGAATGTGGAAATAAACTACTTCTACTTTTTCCTATCAACGGTCCACCCTACATGCTGCATCTGCTGCAGTCGGTAACGTTGCTTTGGAGGAAAGCAACGACTTTCACCCTGCAACGCACAGGTATCAGGCGGCTACGCTGAAAGCAGAAAGGGTATCTCCTTCCTGTGGATGATCGGTTTGAGACCTGAAGTTCTCTCTGCTCTACTGAATCCAATAAACAGCATTATCCATGAATCATCCAGAGGCCTTTTGAGGCCTGTTCTTGAATATGATAGATATAAGTAAGTTTGAACAGGCTTTAACCAATTAAATACATAGTTTTACAGCTTTATTTTAAAATGTTTCAATTTAACGGCATGTTTTGTGGGTTTTACTATAGACTGACTTGTTTTGAACAGAGTAAAAATTCCATGGATTTCAAAACAAAATTTCGTAAGAAATCTCCAGTGCCAAGCTTTTATTATTTATTTAGCCCCACACTACCTCTCTAAACAGAGGCATTTGAGTTAAAATTTCTACAGATACGACAGGTTCTAGATTTTGCCCCTTGCAGTACCTTTCAGTCAAGCCCTGGAATGAAATATTGCATCTCCTTTTCCCTAAGTAATTGGACGTATATAGATCCTTCTAACTGTGATCTTGAAGTTTGCAGCTAGACCTCTGCAGATACTCAGTGATGGTTCTCCCATTTTACAGGCATGCAGATGAAGAAAGGGGAGCTTAAACTAGCTGCCGAAAATAACAAAGCAAGTAAGAGGAACAACTGAATACAAAACACAGGAGTCTGGTGACTTCCAGCCATTCACCAACTCCCCTATCTTTAGTAAAATATTACTGCTTTCTCACTTAAAAGAAATAACACTAATAGAAACTAAAGTCTTCCGCTTCATCTCCCTTTCTTTTAATCTCTCCCAGAGAATAAAACTCCATAGTAATAACACAGACTTGGGCATTAACAATATGTAGCCTAGTGCTGAGACTTTAGCACATGACGTACTAAAACTCTCCCAGATCTAATGAAAAACACAATGAAATTTTGAACAGTTAAATGGAAAAAACTATTCAGTGCATAAGACAGTTGGGCAGTACAGTTTCTAGTGCTGTCCGCATTCCAGGGTGTATTAATAATAGGACGCTACTTGTGCGGGGTTTCCAAATATCACTAATAGAGAAATGAGGAAAAAAAATGCAGCTGCCAAGCCAAATATAGAGAGAAGTTAATTAAAAAATCACAACTGGAAAACTTAATAACGCTACGTTCCTACAGAAGGACAAAACCAATATTTCCTAGCATAATATATGTGTGTTTGTACACGCATACGTGAGTATAAAACAGCTCAACTTGCACACCTTTCATGTTGCCTCCCTAAATACAGCTGCAATACAGCTGAGCCATTGTTTGTTGGCCGCTCATGGCTGGCGGTGCCATGAAAACCGCATTCCTGGGCACTAAATAATCAGCCTGCCTGACCCCCCAAGAACCTGTAAGTCAAATTCATTTACCCCCAGAGGGCAATGCTCTATTGTATCCTCCCTCCTTTCTAGCCACCTAGGAACAATGGACAATAATTGCAACTGTCACGGCAGTCAGTAGGAAAAATAAACCAGTGCCTGTTTTCACAGCTTACTGCCAAACCTGATCCAAACACCTAATAACCATGCCCCCAACCATAGAACCACAGTTGCGTTAAAAAGCCTCAGATGTGAGGCTTTTGAACAGAGCTACAGAACAATAACTCGACTTGTGTTCAAAATATGAAGCTAAAAAACAAAAATTAAAGCAAAGAAAACTCTTCTTTGAGGCTGTGCTTGCTCCCCATCCTCCCCCCGGGCAAGACTGAAAGGACTGTTGAATTTCTTTCGTGCTAGCATATAGCTGCTGCTGCGGCTTTCAAGTTTAACTTGTGAAAGAGAAAGAGAGGAAGGGAGAAAAAAAGATTGCCCTCCAACAGAACAAGATCATAAGGACTGGGAACAGACCGCCTTCTCAGTACGCAGCACTTTTCAGAGCAGCTTTACTGAGTCCAAAGGCAGAGGAGAATCGCTGGGAGTCCTTCTAAAGGCTCCAGCGTACCAAGAGTTAAAGAGGCTCCAGACAACGTGCAAGAACTGCTGAACTACACACCCAAAAGTGGCTATGAAAGCCGCCTGTGTACTTTGGGCCTGAAACATCTTAAAGATTCATCAGTTCATGGCAGACAATGATGTTATTTTAAAACAATATGCTTTTAAAACACAGAACTCGCAGATAAGCCCAGTGGCTACCCTACCTCTTTATGACCTGTTGCTTTACGCACATGGAGGAAACGTGGTCAGTGGGAATAAAGAATCCAGGGTTTGGCCCTCTGTTATAATAATAATAATAATATCTCAGCCTATTTGGGGCTGAAGCACTATATTCTGTTCTAAAGTTATTCTACATATGTAATGAATACACATTTTTGAATTACAGCCGCTTAGGGAGAAGCTAGGGGAAGCAAGTGGCATACTTTCCTACTTGTGTAAGTCAGTGGACTAGCACAAACTAATGCCGGTGGCTTATCGGTGACAAGCTGGAAGGCACATATAATTAAAATAACACTATCTTTGCACATGTACCAATACATTAACCTCTCAGAGCACGTCATGTTGTATTCTTTACTGAACACTGCCCACCTCTTGTGCAGAAGGTCCTTAAACCTGTCAGGCACAAGGTTTGTGAGCCTGCCTGAATGAGGATCTCAGTATCAGAGACAACATTAGTAAGCAAACAAAAAATAATGGAGAGAAATGAAATCTAGTTTATAAACATAAAAGAAGGGTTTAATTATAATCTCATTCTACTTTCACATTTCCGAAACAACATTGGCTTTGATTTTGCTACTCCAGATGTACACTGATCTAAATGGGAGAGGAATCGAAGTCACTGTTTCTTTTCAGAGTGATAATGGCTGCTCTGGAAACTAAAATTTTTGACACACGTGTATATTGAGTCGGCTCCTCATCACAATCACCGAGGAAGAATTATAAAAATATTAAATTACATGAAAACAAACAACTACAGGTTCCCTAAAATGACCTCACATATATAAAATGGGGAAATATCTTGGCAAAGCAGAAGCTACTGCTGCTGGAGAGTGGTCAAATTTTGTCATTTTCCTTCTGGAGTACAGCTTTAAAAGAACATGCTTTAGTGCACAGATGTTGTACGCTGTCTTTTAAAATCTGCACTGGCTAATTTCAGTACCTAGAGGTATCATTACACAAACTTTGCTCTTTTTTTTTTTT
>NW_009216360.1:52173-52498 GCF_000690835.1 Fulmarus glacialis
AAAAAATCTACATCATTAAAATCTGTCCAAAAATTAACAAGGACTTCTGATCACCCTCAGATTTCAGAAGCTGAGCTCTGCTATACTCTGATACTACATAAGCCTGTTTGATATGTCAATTGACTTTTTTTTTCCAATCCAGCAATAGGATGTGTCCTCTTACAACACAGAACGATATATGCAACACAAGCTTTACACAAGTTCATTCACTTAGGGCAATATACAATTTCATTTATTTATATTATCACAGATGGAGAGCATACATTTCATTTAAGCCCCAAATTACAATGTTTCAAGGGGAGGGGAAGAGAAGCAAACAAAGTTC
>NW_009216360.1:52523-52797 GCF_000690835.1 Fulmarus glacialis
TCATTCTCAATTTGCTTTAGCACAGAAACAGCGTTACCTTTTATTTCTCCAAAGTTCCCTGATCCCATGGCAAGAAGCTTGTCTTTCCAGTCCTTTGACAGTAGCTTTTCAATACTGGGAGTTTCTGAGTGAAGGGGGGGAAAAAAAATGTAAGCAAATCAACATGACTGTCCCCACAATAGAACTCATTAAAAGTCTATCTGCTAAAAATAAGGCCAACCCTATTCTGGGCCCCAGTTTGTAATGACTTCATCAACAAACTGATAAGGGGGGG
>NW_009216361.1:0-1208 GCF_000690835.1 Fulmarus glacialis
TCGGGCCGGGGGCGTGGGACTAGCTGGGCTTGTTCTTAACTTCCAGGGTTGCCCCCGCTCTGCTCCGGACGTGTCAGAGCCTTCTGAGCAGTGAGGCAGTGGTGTCCTGGCAGCGGCTGGCGGGGTTTCTCGGGCCCGGGCTTTGGCATATGGGATCCACCTGAGACTGAGCTCTCCCCAAATGGGAGGCTTTTCCTTGTGCATCCATCCTGCTAGGAAATCAGATGTGATTTCCTCTGTGGGTAGCAATTCTTGCAGGTCATTTCCTTGAAGGATGGCTGCAGGCTGGTAGGATGATTCCCTCACAGGAGGGAAGAAAAACCAAAACACCACCCACCTCAGCTGCTGCCAGAAGGTCGTTCTCTCCCCTGCTCCCTATTTATGTTTATTATTCTGCCATTAACAGGATTTTATATGGTAAATGGGAAAATTTCCCACCATGAGATGGTGCTTAGGAGGAATTCTCTCATCTCCTGTGCAGCCTCTGGGGGAGCTGCCACCCGCTGCAGAGGGAAGGGGAAGCCAAAGGCAGAGTCCTCCCAGGGTCTTCTTGCCCTGTTACATATGTGCCCCCCTGGTCAGCTCTGACTGGGTCCCTGGGTTAGTGTCCGTTCCCATGTGTTTGGATATGGGGTTTGCGTCAGATGAAGCTCCCGAGAGGGTGCCTATTCCCCTGGGACTTTGTACCCAGACATTCTTCCATGGGAGTTGGGGGAGAGGGGTCTTTTTTTAGGGCACCCTGCGTGGATAGGGAGAGATGGCCTTTAGGGAGATGCTTGCCCAGAAAAGACATGCGACGGGGCTCTCTGGTGAGGGCCGGGGTCTGGAAAGAGTCAGGCGAGCACTGGGGATTAGCTGGCCGTGAGAAGGGGTGTCCCTGAAAGGAAGCGGGTGAGACAGATTATCGCGGAGGGATGCAGCAGGGAGCTGATGTCTTCCATCTGCTTGGAGACCGAGGCTGGGAGACAGGCGGCCCCATCTCGGGGCCCTGCGCCAGCAGGGTGGATGGACCACAGAGCTGGGGGAGGCAGCTGGTGACTTTGGAGGCTGGGAGGAGGGGGAGATGGCCAAAACCCCGGCTGAACTGGGTGCGATGCAGCCAGAGGCCGGACTTTGGTCCAAAACGAGCGTCGCTCGGTTGGCAGGGGTGAGGGTGGTGAGCTGCACATCCCGGAGCGGGAGGCTAGATGGCAATGTGGGCGTGATGG
>NW_009216361.1:1285-1502 GCF_000690835.1 Fulmarus glacialis
CCACGTCCCCCAGCTGCCAGCCCACAGCAGGGCAGCGGAGCCATGGCCGACGAGGAGGAGGAAGGTAGAGACTGACCTGGTCCCTTGGGGAAAGACCCAGTGAGAGCCAGGGAGCTCTGACCGGGGCTGAGCCCTGTCTCCACGGAGGGATATTGAGTGGCCGGCGTGGCAGGGTGACATCTAACCCGCGTCCCGTTTTGGTGAGGGCGAGCTGGGC
>NW_009216362.1:0-27981 GCF_000690835.1 Fulmarus glacialis
CCCCATGCAACGCTACAGGCTTGGGGAAGAGTGGCTGGAAAGCTGCCCAGAGGAAAAGGACCTGGGGGTGTTGGTCGACAGCTGGCTGAATATGAGCCAGCAGTGTGCCCAGGTGGCCAAGAAGGCCAATGGCATCCTGGCCTGTATCAGAAATAGAGTAGCCAGCAGGAGTAGGGAGGTGATCGTGCCCCTGTACTTGGCACTGGTGAATCTGCACCTTGAATACTGTGTTCAGTTTTGGGCCCCTCACTACAAGAAAGACATTGAGTTGCTGGAGCATGTCCAAAGAAGAGCAACGAAGCTGGTGAAGGGTCTAGAGCACAAATCTTACAAGGAGCGGCTGAGGGAACTGGGGTTGTTTAGCCTGGAGAAGAGGAGGCTCTCTACAACCACCTGAAAGGAGGTTGTAGTGAGGTGGGTGTTGGTCTCTTCTCCCAAGTAACTAGCAATAGGACAAGAGGAAACAGCCTCAAGTTGCATCAGGGGAGGTTTAGATTGGATATTAGGAAAAATGCCTTCACCAGAAAGGTTGTCAAGCATTGGAACAGGCTGCCCAGGGAAGAGGTTGAGTCAGCATCCCTGGAGGTATCTAAAAGACATGTAGATGTGGTGCTTAGGGACATGGTTTAGTGGTGGACTTGGCAGTGCTAAGTTAATAGTTGGATTTGATGATCTTAAAGGTCTTTTCCAACCTAAACGACTCTATGATTCTATGACTAAAACCATTAGTTCATTATCTTCAATTACTTCAATTAGTATTTGATTTTATTTGCAAAATGAACTATTTCCTATAACAGCCTGAGAAATAGTCATCTCACTATAGCTTATAACTTGGCTGTAAGGACATCAAGATGTAAGAATGTCCAAGCAAGGCTTTGAAATTCATTTCTCTGCATCACATCTAACCACTATTTCTTGGGACACCCTCTCACTTTTTATGACTACACAGAAAGAATGGGTTTGTTGGTCCCTGTTTGTAGTGCAGCGCTGCCTAGTAGACTGGGTGGGTGGCTCAGGCTTGGAGAGGAGACATCAGGGCTTTCATGTTCCCAGTTGTGAAAGTAGGGTGCCCTACATTTCCTTGGCTACACAACAGGTCATCTGAAAGTGGTGAAAACTCTGGCTGAAATGGGGGTCTCAGAATTTCCCAGCCCCCTGCGATGAAGCTGAGAACCCTGAGTGTGCCTGTGGTTTGACGCCATGGGTGGGATCAAGCTCTGAGCTCCACAGCTCCTGGTTCAGCTTTTACTGCCATCTTCCTGAGACACCTGGGAGGATTCGTAGTCAGCCATGGCTGGTCTGGTCCCTTAGAGCCTGGTTCCTGGGCAGTAATTTATGTGTGAAATCTACTGGTGGGGAGCCAATGAATGGAACTTTCTGAATATTTCTAAGCATTTATTTTCAACTGTTGTCTGTGCAAATATCTAACATTTCATTTTTCTGTCCACAAAAACATTGGAAATTATACAGAGAAATGAAATAATAATTTTCAGCAAGCCATCATTCATGTTTATCATTTCCCTATGATATGGAACTCTTCTGTTTATTTTATTCATAAACAAATGCAAGAGCCATCAGCTGTTGTGCAAGCTTCCCTTCTCGTTAATCTGTCTCTGTTACGAAACTGGATTCAGAACACCAAATACTTTTTAGACAATAATGTTACTTCATTCACCATAAATCCAGACAGATTTCAAATACTTTCCATTATCAGCTTCACAGGCTCTTCAATTCTTTGCGTGACCTGACTAATTAGAAACATGGCCAATGGCTTAACCAATTAGATTTTATTTTTTTTAAATTTTAGAAACCCTCTATTAAGCAATAGTTAGAGCTACTTATAAAGACTATGATATAAGCACAGAAATGGTAGTTTGTTTAAAAATTCAGTACTACTGCTTCACTTACTCCAAGGGCTTTCACCAAATGAGATCTCCTAGTTAGAAGTGTTATAAAACAGTGAAAGCAGGAGAAGAAAAAATGCAAAGTCAAAATGCAAATTCTGACAGAAAAGGAAAAAAAATTATGAAAATTTATGAAAATTCTCAAAACGGAATCTTTTTTTCAGCCAAACAATACTAGTAGAATCGCTCAAATTCGTGAAGCTAAATTCACTCTAAGGGACATGGATTTCCTGGTGGTCACCTAGGAATACATTCCTGACTCTTTAATTCATGCCATGAGGAACAGAAATAATAGTTTTGCCAAGTAAAATGCAACGCACAAGGCTATGGTGTTATTGAATCAGAGACAAAAAATATATTTACTATGAAGTAAAGTTATCACTAATTTCTAGCCAGCTTCTAGTCAGCTTCTTGTTTAATGAATTTCTCCACGGATGAATGCTTCTAAGTTTCTTACTAAAAACAGACTGCATGATTGATGGGCAAGACACAATCTAGTGTTGTATACCCATGCTACTTCTCCTTTGCAGATAACTACTTGAATCCAGCTTTTTTCTTTTTTTTTGGTAGCTGCTTGTAATGAAAGATTTATCATATTACCTAAGATCCTGTAAAAAACATCTTGAGATGTTTTATCTTGAGAAGCTGTTGCACTTCTGCTTTCTGTTCACTGATGGAAAATCTGGCTGTTCTTTGAAATTTGGTACGAAAAATCCCTTGTTGTTAAAGAATTGCTACACCTTTGTCCCATATTATTTCACTGAGAATTCACAGTTGAAAGATGTTGAAAAATGACATGACTTTTTCACTTTCCTTACTAGTAAGATAAATTAAAATGGTAACGATATCAGCATGATGCTAAACTAATAACTGAATATGACTGTTCCAAAAAGGTAGATGCTGCCACTGTCAAAGCAGCTGCAACTACAACTTTAAACTGGGACAAAACCACCAGATTCACACGTCATCTCAAGTACTTATGCAAGTAAAAGGATGATAAAAGCAGATTGCTTCTCCACCCCAATTTATTTTCTTTTCTTTCTAGTAAGTGGGTCATTGATCACATTGGACATCTTCAGGACATTTTGTGGACAGCAGTTTTTTTCCCTCAATTCCAAGGAAAGAAAATGTGGGACTATTCAACCAGGTTCCAGATCCAGCAATTGGCTCGAAGAGTTTGTTCCATCTTCCATTAGTATTGAATCCTGTGACTTGAATGACAGAAGTCTATTTTGAAGACTAAGTATTCAGACTCTACTGGTGGCAGACTTTAAAAATGTGTAAGAATTAAAGTATATACAGAACTGTAAGATATCCTCTCTGGATTAATCTTATATGGATTAAGAAAGAAACTTATTTTAAATAGTAAAGTCAAGCACCCAAAATGTCAATAAACAAAATAACTGAAACTTCCAAACAGTCTCCTATTTTGTTGCGTTCATGTTTGATGATACCTTCTTTAATTACAGAAACATTGTTTTCCCACAAAGTAAGGTGTCCTTTAGCACAGGGGGTGCACGGTGCTCAGGGTTATGCAGTTAGTGAATGATGCTACTTCTCTTATTTCTGCCTTATTCTTGGTCATGCACTTGGTTAGAAAATAGTAAATGAAATAAAGCAAGAAAGAAGACTGGTCTTTTGGCTAGGCTTGCTGAATGCCACATTTTACTCTATTTTCTGTGGCAAAATTAAGGTTTCCTAGAAGGTTACTTCCCACCTTCTTTGACAGATGTTGTTACGTTCCTTCCTTTATTTCTAGCTGTTCAAGCTGCTTTGCAAAATTGCTGAACATCCCCGAGCGCAACTCTAGTCTTCCTAAAAATACGCCCTGATTATCTTGACAGTGAATTATTTCTACAGATAATATGTGGCATATGTTTGCTGTCTTTTGAGGTAGTTAAACAGCTAGAAAAGAAAAGATCCAAACTCATATTTAACAAAGGTTTTCCAAGGATAACTTGGAAACTTCGTAAAGTTGTGTAGTTCCTGAAATGTTCCTGTATTTATGCTGTGTACTTGACTCCATTGTTCTATACGAGCGGCATCAACCAAGAGACAGAGTGCCCAGAACTAGTCTTACAACGAACAGCTCATTAAGAAGCTGAACTCTAGTGAACTGTGAAAAAAAATATAAATGCAATCATATCTGTAGCACCGAAGAAAGGAAAAGCCTTCTCAGCCCTGTGTCAGTTAAATACATTTTTAATACTGCTGGTAACAAATAATAATCCTTTGATTTTCCTTCCAAAAGCCTGCAAAGTTGCTGGCAGCTCCAGTAACTCTTCCAGTTTCTATTGTCAGCTCTGCCAGTCTTTCATAAATCTCACTAGTCTCTTACATGTCTCTCTCCAGATCTCATGTTCCTTGTCTTAGATTTTGCCAGAATAAATCCCTATAATGTCACACAGTTTTTTTCCCCCCCTAAGTTTACCCTCCTGTCTGAGCAGGCCCCTGTTGTGTTTTTTAATTAGATAGTGTCCTTTGCAGAAAATGGGACTTCGAGGCAAAGGGGTGAAAAAAGGGTCACTGGTGATTTATTGCATGTATCAGGGCTGAGCTAGCTGGTAACTGCAAGACAGTAAACCTGAATAATTAGTTTTGTAGGAGACATTGGAAGATTTGGTACTCCAATTCAGGTGAAAACAGAAAGGAATCTGAATCATTATTGTAATCTTATCGAAACCTATCAGGAAGTGTAAAAACAGATAATCTGTCAAGAATTCCCATGTCTTATTACTGGTAAGAAAAGACATAATTCAAGAGCAGCCTTTGAGATGGTTTTCTTTTTCTCTTTTGGGATCACCTAGAACCACAGAGTACAAAAACGTAAACTAAGATGTTGCTTTAGAGGCTAGTCTTTCAACTTTAAATTTTCTAAAATATTTGCATATCACCTATCTTGGACACGCTTCAGGGAGGTTGGCTTAATCATATGTATTTTTCATATAAAGTAACAACAGCACCAGGAGCACACACTTTTTGAAATTCAGTGGTTAGGGAAATTTGGGTAGCACCCTTCGTCTACACTGTTACTGAAGGCTAATTACTGCATGACTAAAGCAGTATTATTGTTATCATCAGAGCACCTAAAACCACAGTCTTGTGGATTAAAAAAAGCACAGCTCTGGAAGATGATGATGTTGACAGCTCTTCTAGGGAGCTCTTTGTCAGCAGGCCCTGCACAACCCCATGGAGGAGGCAGCATTAGGGAAGGAGAGCTGCTGGCAGCCCTGTAACAAGCATCTTGTGCAGCCTGGGGAAAACTGTTCAACCTTTCTGTGCCTGGCGAACCTATAGCTCTTGGCAATTGTGCACAGCTTACTTCCAGAAGGAGAATAAAAGAAAAACAGGAAAATCAAAAATATATAGCTCACTAAATTGTCACTTTCATAGTTCAGAAGAAAAACTTTAAAAGATGGGTAACAGCCAAAATCCATAGGCAACAAACAGAAGGAGTTTAGTCTTTCTGATTGAACTGGGCTCTGCGGAGGCAAAGCCAGGAAGGGTTTAGCAGTTAAGTGCTGTGGGACACCCGCCAGCCCCGCTGCCTCCCAGAATGGGAGCAGCTCTGTTCCTGTGACTGTCAACAGCAAGAACCACGTGCCGACCACGGGCTTGAAATTGTTGCTCTATCACCACCTTGTTGCAGGGGTGTAGGTGAGATCGCTCATACTTTTAGAGCTCGAAAGGCCACGTGGGTGAAATTCTGGTGCTGTAGAAGGCCAGAGGAGCTTTGTCACTGACTTTTGCTTGACCAAGGTTTCATTTGCTAAAGGAAGAGTTATACTGGCAACTCTCCTACAATCTTACTACCCAGTCCTCGTACAAACCAAAAGAGAGGTGCTAAATGAGAACTAAATTGTAGAATATTAAAAAAAAATAATTCCTTTCTGTTTATGTTTAATAAAAACAAGGAAAAAAAATCTCACAAAGTCCTTAATATTGCCTATTACTACGTACAAACTAAGAGAGAGGTGCTAAATGAAAACTAAATTGTAGAATATTAAAAAAAATAATCCGTTTCTGTTTATGTTTAATAAAAACAAGGAAAAAAAATCTCACAAAGTCCTTAATATTGCCTATTACTATGCATATCCTCAATTCATGACTAACACATTTTAATTCAGTCACAGGACATGCTTTAAACAGTTCAGTGCTGCATTATGTGTTGCACTTGAGATGTTCAAGATCTTAATTGTTTGTTCTCTTCAGTATCCCTCACCCAAGAAGCTAATGAAAAATTCAGTCATGATGGTATTGTTTATGACATACATAGCTGTGACACATGATAATTTCACAATCATTTCAAGACACCATGTGGTTTCTTTTGACATTTTGTGACAGGCTGTGTTATCAAGCACAATTGTTTGCACAGGAAACAACTGTAACATGTGATCCTTGGGACATTATGTTATCTCATGATAATGATGTCATTAACATGCGTATACTATAATTAATGACTACAAGAGAGATTCATTTGAGTAAGGCTTATGAATCCATTTCATCTAAAAAGGGAAAGAAAACCTATAATCATTTGGGCTCAGATCCTGAAAGCTACTTACTTGCAAACTGCTGCAGCTACACTGGGTGACCCATTAATTGAGGCATATTAACAAAGAAGCATTTGTTTCTCAGTTATATTACAGAAGCTTGGATTAGAATCATTATCATAATGATTGTTCTCATAGAGATCAATGAGAGAAACAGGAACCTAGCAGTGCTCCAAAACTCTTTGTCACCCTATCTTCTACCAACGATAGCCAGGAAACAATTACAGTTCATCAGTCTACATAGCTAACATAAGGAGGCTGAAGACATGTAGGTAGCAGTTAATGCCACCCCCCCTTTCTTCTATAAGCCATAAGACAGAAAAACACACTTCTTGCATCCTTGTCTGTGTGCCACATAGAAAGCAAACTGTCTTAAAGGCAGTTCAGACATGTGAAGCTTTCTTATATAAGTTTAATAATGGGCATCCTCTTGACCAGGTAAAATATAGTCTATTTTTGTCATCATAATTTTGCCAATATATTTGACTGTTTGATGTCTTGATGTTAGTCATACCATGGTTTTAGTATAATGTCTGTTGTGCTTTCACTGCAAACTCTATTCTGCTTTTCACTGCTTTTAGCTTCCTGAAAAAAAAGATATATTTAGACCCCCCAAAATTTGTTTTCAAGCTCCATGTTTCACTCCTCTCCCTTAAGGCTAGCAAAATATCACAGAGACTTTTTTGTTTTATTTGAATTTTGAGAAGACTGTTTGGGCACACAAAATATTTTCATGGAGATACTTGCTTTCAGAAACAGCCACAAAAAAATAGCTGGGAGTGAATGAAATTTCCAACCTGCCACAGCCATAGTCCTCAGGAAAACTGCTTACGATGTGTCTAAAGAGATTAGAATGAGACTGGATCCCTGTGAAGACATTTGAAAATAGGCTGCTCGCAGAAGCTACAACCGATGAAGGCTGGATCATGCAATCTTATCTTATTATTAATCTATCTCCACATAGATTAAAACAGGACAGGAGAGAGATGGGGAACTATGAGCAAACCTGCTCCTCCCAGCAGCCCCCAAAGCACAAATTTCGAATGGGGTTCAAAGATGTATGAAGTGCTAGCTAGGCTTTTCCAGAATAGGGGCGGTGGGATATGTTCCTGCAAAACAAAATCAACTAACTGGTTTTTTAGGAGATACCACTGCCTTCTGTTGGTTCCTTCTCTCTTCTTGTGGCACTGGAGGAGAGCAGTTTGGGAGACCCAAGCATACCTGTCCTGTCCAACTGCTTCATAACTATACAAGGCCAATCTCTTTGACTTTTCTGTTGCCTCTTAAATATTTTTTCTATAGAGTGAGTGTACGGATTATATGAGTATATTGCATAAATAATGATTTATATGCATCATTAACTTTGCTCTGAAGCTTGAAACACTAAATATGTACGTACGTAGTAGCCCTTCTTACTCTGTAACTCCATAATAATCATCACTGTATCTACTTCAGTGTGCACTATACTTTTTAAAGTTAAAGTGAATAACATCACAGTATGTATTTTCATGATGTAAACTACAAAATATTTAAGAAGTCAAGAAATGCAAAAATCAGAATTTCTGGAACAGTAAATTAGAGCACTGTTAACACACGTGAGAGACATAATAAAGGAGTTAACATTCAGAAGTCATTCTCTCTACCTCATAAAGATGTTGTATCTGTATTTGTACATGTATGTTCCAAATCTGTACTGTTGTCTTTCAAAAATGTTGTTGTGATTATATTAAAAATAAGCAAAATATGATTGTTCCTCCTAAACAAAGCTCCTGATTCAGAACCAACTGTGCTTTTTCTTCTATGCAAATTATAAGAATTGGAAAGTTCTCAGTCTTGGTCTACAGGAATCTTTTATGAGTCAAAGTCTACAATTCACATATTATTCATTTAACTTTTTAATTGCGCTATTTTTTATAATTATTGATTATAACATCCTTTATAACAACACATTAAAAGAAAATGCTTCCAAAAGGAGAAATAAAATCTATATACCCATACAAAACCAGTGGAGCTGTAGAAGCAATCAAGGAATATATATTAAGTATTTCTATTGCAAGTAGATCACAGGCTTAATTCTGGAAAAGCAAAAACAAATGAAAAGTTTTCACATAGTCAAAACAGGGATGTCAGAGTTTACTGTAAATTTAGAACCATGACTTGACTCAACAGTTTGAGGCAAATGTGCTGATAGAAGATTATTCCCAGCAGATAAGATCTATACCTTTTGAATGCTAAGCAGATTGGCTTAGCATTTAATACTGCAAAAAATTTAGCTGGAAAACATATTTTTCCTGAAAATACTCAATGGAAACAATATGTCAAGTGGTGCTATGAAGTTACTTTTGTATTCATTATTCATATTTGTGCATGTGCATGCATATATATGTATATGCGCAGAGAGAATGCATGCATATATATGACTACAAGAGACACCCACATTTAAAAATTTATTCACCCTCATACTTTGAGTAATCATGTTGGCCTTTTCCATACAAAGTCCTCTGTGGATTTACAAATGTGGATTTTTTTCTCCCCTGGCCTCCACGGGGACATAAAAGTGGGTTTCCAGTGTATTGAGAAAGAAAAGAAAAAAGAAAAGAAAAGAAAAGAAAAGAAAGAAAAGAAAAGAAAAGAAAAGAAAAGAAAAGAAAAGAAAAGAAAAGAAAAGAAAAGAAAAGAAAAGAAAAGAAAAGAAGACCTTTAAAGGAGTTGTATGACTAAATCAGATTTAAAGCAAACAGGCTATTTTTGCTGGGAAAACATCACATGGTACACACAGAGCATGCCAGACTTAAAAACCATTACATGACTTGCAAAAAGGCTCTGAAAAGTCCTCACTCTCACTTACTATCTTGCTGAAACATACAACGATGTAAATTAAATGGATACAGAGTCCATATCTTAAATTTCTTTGGAGTACAAGTATTAAAGAAGCAACCCCCTCCAGATCATTATCTCAACAATGACAAATACGTCTGCCTAGGTATCTAGTGGTACCTGGGGAAACCCCCCCATTAGCTTTATAGGGAGAGACAAAAAGAGCACAGATCCCCCCTGACTTGAACCAGTTAGATGGTTTATAACACTTCCTATAGTACGACTCTCCCTTTTCTGGGCATGAAAGCATGAAAGTAAGTTACTCTGGTGTAAGAGTATAACTCCTCGAGGTCATTCGCATTTCAGCATATATGTAACGTTCCCTGGGTTAGCTTACATCACACCTCATAAGAAACAGGTTAATGCACTGGTAAGTCAAGCTGTCAAGTGTCTTCTAGCAAGCTGGAAGTACCTGATGTATCTCCTAAAAGTACTCTAACTCCTGTGTGTTCCAGCCAAATGTAGCCCTGGATGGCCCCAAGTTAAATCCCCAGTGCTTTCAAGATCCTACATTTCACACATAGAGCTTGCTCTCTTAAACGCAGGAGCTGAAGCGAAATTTGTTTCAGGTTTATGCTTTGGGTTTCATCTGTCTGTTCATGTGTCCCCTGCTTTTGAAAGTAATTTTAACTAAGCTGCAACAAGTCAACTTTTGCTCCAGAAAACATGTCCGTGTGAGAGATTTATAGTAATACAGCTAAGTAATGTTACTATCAGAATATACTAGAATAATCAGCAAAAGCAGAAGTAATCTTGAATATGGACAAGATCTAAGGAACTTACTGGGAATTGCAGAAGACAGCATGCATATATATTGGTTTATGCATATAAGCACATAAACACACAGTTTAATTGTGGCACCCAAAGAATTCACCGTGTATCAGCAAAGCCATGGTAACTGCCCGGGTCCACATGCCTACCCCACAGCAAATGGCAGGAAATTCAACCTCTTTAATTATCGAGTAATTACTTTGTATATCCCACATCCTAGGCAGACACAGGGACATCTACTACAGCTCAGCAGATGCCAAGCCACCGGCTCATTCATGCTCACTGGATTGTACATTTGAGCCCCCTCTTCCAGAAGGGAGTCTGGTTTATTCTGCTACTGTTCCTTAACAGGTGAAATAACTAGATAGCAATGGGTAAAAGGAGATCACAGCCAAAGAAGCCCTAGTCATCCTAGCCAAGATAAACAGTAGATAGTGCCAGACTTACTCCTTCTGGCCAGGTTGTTCTCTCCTTTCTCAGTTTTTGAACACCTCCTTAAGTGTTTTGGGAAGTCTACCAGTTTCACACTGAAGGTCCTAAGGGACCAAAAAGGGAGAGTGTTAGCACCTCTGCGCAATGAGTTATGCTGGTGGGAATAGTAAATCCAGAAAGGCAAGGGTCACTATAAGCAATCAAAACTCAGAAGTCCTCATTCACATCTGTCTCTCCACCGGTGAGTTCCCTGAAATATGTCTGGGAAGAGACACAGATGCTACGTGGAGTCAGAAAAATTCCTGAGGGCACCCAGGATTGCTATGCACTCCTGTAATGGTCTTCCTCACCATTTAAGTGCCTGCCCATTTTCCTTAAAAGCTAGGAACTTCATTTAACTATTATTTAAGTCTTAGAGATGGGCATTTAGCAAATGGTAATTGGGTTTTCAACAACAATATGCAACCACTTACGAAAAGTCTGTTCTTCCTTATTTCAGCTTGGCAAGTCACCACTTAAAAATCTTATAGCAGG
Organism: Fulmarus glacialis; assembly: GCF_000690835.1. Taxonomy (NCBI): domain Eukaryota; kingdom Metazoa; phylum Chordata; class Aves; order Procellariiformes; family Procellariidae; genus Fulmarus; species Fulmarus glacialis. Next base: position 11,069 of record NW_009216362.1, read on the forward strand.
AGATTTTCCTTGCTGAAAGTATGAGTTTATGGCTCTAAGTGCATGGCAAAGAGCCAACTTGTACCAGTTGTAAATGCAACAGTTATGCTGCATTGCAAAGTAAGACAAAAATAACAGAGCACTGCTTTCTTATGGAGCACTTACAGTAATAGGCACTCATTTTAAAAGCCAGTTTTGAGACAAAACCACAGAAGTTAAATCCTGCTGCACTATTGTGTATGTACATGTGTGCAATTACCAAAATCAATGACTAGTAATTAAAAGTCAGGAAAAATAACCCTTTAGCAGATGGTCTTTCTACTGCTCTGAAGATTTGCAACAAAATGTACTTATGTAATAGTTCTGTTGAGGTATTTTTTTTTCTATCTCTTTCTCTCTCATTTTGTGGTCACTAGTTTGTATCAGCTAACTTTCAGAAAAGATCCTTTGAAAACCTTTGTCCTTTGTGAGGAAAGAAGTGGAAATAAGAGGAGAACAGTATTGTTTCTCAGGTACTTATCTCTCAATATGACACGTCAATTAGTAGAAAAATAGGTGACTGATGATGTGATTTAGGAGTTTAACTAATACAAGAAAAGTTCAGAATGGGGAAATGGAACTGAGAGAACTTGCAGTACTGACTGAAAGCCACACTACTGACATCAACTGGTGTTTTACTATTCATTTCCAAAGACTTACAACATTTGCTGAAGCTTGATTACATATACTTACAGAGTATGGCATACAATATATATGCACAGACTTTTTCTTGAAAGTTTAAGCCAAATTTTAAAACAACAACAACAAAACACGAAACCCAAACCAACTCCTAGCAACATATGTTTAAATTCCTAAATAGCCATCTGCTTTGCTAAGCATCCTTCAGCATGTCACTGATTACATGTATACATACTATTTTTATAAATCAGGGTTCTGCTTTAAGAAATGGAGAAATGGCTTTAGGAACATAAAATTTAGGATGCATTTTTTTGGGAATGTATCTATGGAGATTAAATTTAATGCAAAATATTAACAGGAATGGTGCAGACAAGAAGAATTGTGTTTAATGAAGGCAAGATTCCCATCATAGCTCTAAATTTTTTTTCTGCTAAAAAACTAGATGTGTAATTGGTTTCTGCTGCAAAGATTTGAAATCAGTCACCTCCATCTGATCAGCCAAAGATCAATCATTTAATGTGTCTCTCTGAAAGCTGCATTACAGCTAAGTAAACAGCATAAGAAGTACATTCAGGAAAACCCTATGCCATCTGACCACATCTGGATGGGTTTTGTTCCTTTTTGCATTCTTTCTTTTAGATGAGCATCAAACAACACATTTATGTGAGTGCCCATATCTTCATGCACGCATGTGCACACAGATACGGCGAACTGAGGCCATTAACTTACATGATCAGAGAAAGAGATCTCGCTGGACTTTTGCAGCATAATGGCATGGCATGATATTTTGCAAAACTAAGCATAGAACCTTTCAGCAAAATTTTCAACTGTAAAATCAGAGATTTTAAACAACAATGTCTTTGCCAATACCTGCCCACGCTGGGCCACTTCCTCGACCGCCTGAGAATACGTCAGCTTGCACGGGGGAATATGTCAGGGTGAAGAATCACAGCTACCACAGCTAAAACAATTTCACAACAGCAATCACATGGACCTACTTGTACCTGCACAGACGTCTCTGTTCTAGTGTTCTGATAAATGCAGACAGTGGGCAACTTTCTAAATCCAAATTCTTAATGGATACTGTTGCTTATTCTTTTGCAAAGTCAGAAGGAAGGCTTGCACATTTTTAAACAGGATAAACATTTTAATGGAAAATACTGTTTCACAAGTCAAGAACTGTAGTTGGAACTATACCATTTATTCCCTCCCCGAAGAATCATTTTTCTTTTCTGAATTTGGTCGTGTGTTCACTTACATCCATACAGTTACATGACATTGCTTTCCCAGAGGCTACCGGGAATTTGCTAGATGGAAGCTAAGCACTGAATAAATGATGATAGGGAAGGTAAAATGAATGTCACAAAGATGTACATGCTGCCTGGACAACACAATTCCTACACGATCAAATATTCGAACTCAGTATGGAAAACAAAACAAAAAGTGAATGTAAGACAAATTATTCTGTGGCCTGATGGAGACAGTTAAAAAAAAAATGGATTGGGTTAGATTAATCATAAGTAATTAGGCCAACAGTAAGAGCTCATTCTTTCATTAGCTCCTGGTTTGACAGACCAAATTGATTCATTCCTTAACCCTGCAGGATCCTAATAAGATTTATCTGAAAATGGAGCCACACTTCTTTAGTTATCTATACCGTAAAGACACTCAGAAATCAATTGTTGTGGTCATAAGTGGACACTTCCTTTTTTTCCCAGGAAATATAAAAGCGACAGATTAAGATACGTTCAAGCATCACATACCAAATATCTGAACGAACAACGTGGATGCGAGCTCACAGGCTGATGTAGAGGTTGAATCTTAATGGTTAAGAACGTAATCCAAGGTGAAGGAAACCTGTTTCTCACAAAGCAAATACATCTAGACTGCGAAAGAAAATCTGCATTTGCAACTCCTTCCTTCTGATTATACCTGACATGCACAGCAGAAAGGGGTGTAGGAAGCAATGCCTTGAATTCTTCTGTATACAGCATCTTCAGCTTGTAGACAGCTCTTCTTCCTACCTTGCATTTTCTGTTCCTTTTGTATGCCTCCCAGATGTAAATTCAATTTTTGTTTTTATGTTGATTATCACAGAATCTATACACAGCATTTATACTGAGTACCATCGTAGGATTTTCAGAGGGTTATGAACAAAGCTGCCATGTAATTCTTGAAAAACTATTTCGAAGAGAAAAAGAAAGTACTCCAAAAAATGACACTTTATATTTGAAGGCAAAAGCGCTTGCTTTAAAAAAAGCCTAAAATTGCACTGATGGAGGCAGTTGTAAAAGATTGTCTTTGACTAATAGCGACATTTGATATGATATTTAAAAAGAAATAAACTCTTCTTACCTAAAGCATAAAATATTTGCATATAAACTACCCTTTTTTACATTTTTCTTTTACTACAGGAGAATTATACAGAAAAATGTATGCAACTGATTTGGTGTCTGTGTCACTTGATACTCAAATGTAGTTTATATCCTACACATTTTTAAAGATATTGTAAAATTTAGGTTTTTTTATTATAGCTCAATGGCTCTTTCCTTTTTTATGCAAAAGTTAGGTTTTTACATCAAATTAGAGATAAACAATCAGCCATAATAAATAAATAAACAAATAATTGTAAAGAATCATAATGCAGGTCGTATGACAGCATTCAATAATAAAAAACAGTGAATAAGCTTTTGAAACATAGGTCTGAAAAGATTCAAATTGCAGAAGAACCCCTGATATGTAAGAAGGAATATTGTAATTTAAGAGTCTGTCCACTATTTTTGCTGTTCAGGTAGCATTCTGCAAATCCTAAACTCATATGAGAATGATAATGGGGAGCTGTGAAATGGATAGATAGGAGAATGGATGTGGGATGGAAAAGGATTTAAAAAAAAGGAGGAAGTCATGAGAGAGATGTGAGGTTTGCAGAATGGCAACAGCGAGGAAGAGGGAGAAGCACCAGTGGGTGTGAAGGGAAAATGACGTGAGACATGAGAATACTGTTCTCTCTGACCCCGAGGCTTTGTCCTGCTGGAACACAGTTACTTCGTAAGTGAGATGTACCTTAAAGCTGGCATGATGAGACACAGAGAAAAGAGATGAGGGGAAAGGAAAAGGGAAAGGAAATGGATGTGGGATGGAAAAGGATTTAAAAAAAAGGAGGAAGTCATGAGAGAGATGTGAGGTTTGCAGAATGGCAACAGCGAGGAAGAGGGAGAAGCACCAGTGGGTGTGAAGGGAAAATGACGTGAGACATGAGAATACTGTTCTCTTTGACCCCGAGGCTTTGTCCTCCTGGAACACCGTTACTTCGTAAGTGAGATGTACCTTAAAGCTGGCATGATGAGACACAGAGAAAAGAGATGAGGGGAAAGGAAAAGGGAAAGGAAAAGAGAAAGGGAAAAACACGGTACTATAACAGCCAGCTTTTCTGAAGTGGAAATAGTCATGTGTACTGCACATATCTGCTAAATTAATTTACATCCCACTATTGCTTTACAATGCTCTCTTAAGTTTATTTAATCTTTGTTAGTGAGATGTAGGCCCAACCTTTGATGACATTGCAAATACAAAAATAAGCAACAACAGATCATGCATGCACTTCCTCCGCTAGAAACCAACATTAAACCCAGCAAACACACTGCACACAGCCCCCACCCTACAAATGAAAGTAATATATTCACAGCAGTGTCTATATTTTAAAATGTTACTCAGGAAAATTATTTGGCTTAACAAAACAGAAGTGTGAAAATACAGGGAATTATATACACTACAAGCATTAAATGCCCCTTAAGGTAAAAAAAATTATACTGATCTATATACATGCTGCATTTGAAATCAATTTGACTGTAGATAAACCAGTAAACATCACTACTGAATTATCGGCATGGTTAGCGTTTAGTCATTACTCCTCTACCACACGGATTAAAGGAAAAAAAGAAATAACCTATCAGAACAATATCCTAACACGATTTGTATTAAGACACAGTTTTGTGTAGCTGGCTTTGAGATTTAGAACCATTTCGTAATTTGCGTAGGTTATTATTTTAAGAAAACTTTAGAACCTTTTTTTTTTAAAGAATCTTTTTCGTTTAAGTGTGGTGTGTTCTGATGAGAATTTCTGAAATAAATGTTCAAATTTAATTACCATGTCTACTCATTTCTCTCCCATCTTCCAGTCCCAGATTCATATGGTAAAGGTCACCACAGCCTCTAAATGCCATCACATCCAGCTCCAACCACTTAGTGCTTCACTGCTGTGCTTCTGAATACGATGCTCTGAGTGTGCCTTGCAAAGCTGTTCCACCCGAAGGAGCCAGGTGAGCAGCTGCGGGTCGAGCAGTGATTTGTACCCTCGGATGGTCTCTGCCCGCTCTCCCAAACGAGGCTTAGAGTTGGTGCAGAGCCCAGGAGGGCAGAGTGGCAGAGCTAAGAGCAGGGCACTCAACCTCTTTGCAGCCGGAGGTGGAAAGGAAGACAACAATGAACACTGGAGTTTTGAGGAGGTTCCACCTGTCCTATCAAACTAGGAGGGGGAGTAATGTTTACTAAACCTGGTAGATGAGTAATGAGGTAACTCCAAGACGAGTAATCCTGAAATTCTGGCTGTCAATATATGCTTACTGGCATATATTTTCCTTAAAAGTTTATTGAGACATATTGTGTTCTAGAAGGGTATTCGTTCATATTTCACGTGAAGGCAAGCCTAAATCTGAATAGTTATGTTTTAAATTCTCTTTCAAGAAAACGACCTTCCAAATTATCAGTAAGAATAGTTTCCAGAATAGTTCCTCCCAAATAAGAGCCTTTCAGGATTACCATTTATTATATTCTAGCACAGTAGGGTTTGCAGTATTGTGCCAAATACAATATACTAAAATTTGTGGGCTTACTTTCTCGATGAAGGTTATTATGAATGGATTATCTATCTAGCTTGTATCAATCGCTGCAACACCACCATCTCAACTGGAGGAGGAGAGCAGAGCAGACTTTATTTTCTTGTTTCAGCAGTGTTCAGAGACATAGGAGCTGTAATCCTTGATCTGAAATGAACTCTGTTGCTCAGAAGTCTACTGACCACAGCTGGCCAAACCTGGACACGGAGTGCACTGCAATCTGACCGCCATGTAAAACCTTCTCTGAATAAATTAGTAATTTAACAGGACACAAGAGGTATTAATATTGAGAAAGGAGAACATGCTGTTAAAATATCTGTGATTTGGCTGTGTTTAAGTATTAATAATGTGTTCAGTGAAGCGAGAAAATAAAACAGCAACTAGAGTACATACCTCGTAAATCCTATCTCTTATGAGGCTTTCTAAGATAAGTGAAGATGTGAAGGTATTCAAAAGATGAAATCATCATAACTTTGTTAAATGTGTCATTTTTCAGGAAAGCCTCAGTATTCTGTATCCACTGTGAAAATTTCAGTAGAAAGAAAATTTCTGAAAATAAACCTCACCCATGCTTCCTTTTGAATGTTGCTATTTGGGCAACATAAAGCTGAGAGAGACAACTATTCTGAAAAAACTAGTAAATATGATACTGTTGATACAAATGGGAAAGATACAGCAGAGCCTATGTGCACTTTCTAGCTAGCTAGCTAGCTGGAGAGAAAGATGTTTCACCTTCCTGCTAGAAACATTGCTGTGCAGCCAGCCTTGAAGAAAAGAAAAAAGGCTGCTATGCTCTTTTTCTCCTTGCACCCAATTAGAAAAGTGGTTTTTTTAAAAAAGAGAGAAGTCCTTACCTCCCCTCTTTTCCTTAAGTGAGAGTATTGCAAAGATTTGCATACAAAAGCACTTGACTATTTGTACTGCAGTACATCTGGCAATTATCTTACAAGAGAAAGCATTCGTTTTAGCCAATTGCCACAGGCTTGGCATTACTGAGAGAAGTAGAACGCATTTGAATGTACAGAAGACAAGGGATATTCCAGCTTTCTACCAGCTACCTTGAACATACTTCACGTTTAATTTCACCCTGTTGCCACAGGCATTGTGTTGTTATGACAGCTGATCTGCCATTGAATAGCTGTAAAGGAAAATCAACAAAGGATCGCTTCAGCGATTTTCAGTGCAATTTATTGGAGCTTGTATCTTGCGGCTGCTGCCGCCTGTTGGGGTAATGACACATGATGGGTGATTAAAGTGCAAGTCCCTAAATCAAAGCTGTGCCAATGGTCTGAAGAGGCAGAAAACAGCATTCAGACCCTGTTCATTTCTCATAGTGGGAGGACCTCATTAGGAAAAAAATGGGCTGTTTTACTAACAAGAGAAAGTACTTGTGTCTAGGGAGAATTTTCATGTTTCCAAGATTTACCGTAGCTTTCTTACAACATCTTTTAGACTGCACATTTAATGAAAATAAATAAGTAATTAAAACAGATAGAGAGTGTTACAATCCATCACCACTGACTCGGAATTTAAACTGAGCTGTGCTGTAGTTCGCTCACATCCTCATATTTAACACAGTTTTTGCCTTTGTTTGCCAAGAAATAGGTGGTGAAAGAGAGAGCTGCCTGTCATGAGGGTAAGGGCAAATGTAGGCAAGGGCAGCTCGCCAGCTCATGAGAAAGGACACTTTGGGATACAAGAGTAGTTTCAGTTCATTGAAATTATGTTTGGTTTTCTTTCCCTTTACCTTACTCTTTCATTCTGAGGAGATATGCAAGAATCCAGCTGGAGATTTTTATTAGTTTTGGCCAAAATTGTCTGTTGGACAAAAATGCACTCTGCCTGAGATAACCACAAAATAAGTATGAAGAAGCAAATAAATGAAAAAGCCCTTTGTTTAGAGATGGCAGAATGTCAGGAGAAGAAAACAGTAGAACAGAGGAAACAATCAGACCAGGGGACTTTGTTTTGTTTTGCCACAGAAAACACTATTTACAGACCATGGGACTGTGAAAAATGGAGCAAGGACAGATTAAGAAATATCAAAATAACTGGGCTCAGGTGAATTTGATGTAGTATGATTGCTGTTCTTCCTATAAGCATTTTTGAATGTGTTAGAGATGGTGATTTTTATCTTCCTTTACAACACAGCGTGGATAATCTATCTTTGCAAATGCAGAAGAGGCACTGCCACCCTTGCTGACATCTTGTGGGATATATGCATTTTTAATGAGAAATTGGACATAAACAAAAGGATACCAGCTATGTATAAATGCTATTCTTTTCATACACAAGGAAAAGTAACAATTGACAGATCTTGACATTCCGATATTCTCAACAAGGAATTATTTTCCTACAGACTAAAATGAGCATTTAGAGGCATCCTGGTGAGCAGGGCACAGCAAGTTCTCCATCACAGCTTGCTGGCTTTACTGCAGGTGTTTGCCTGGCCACATGGGGAGTGTGCTTTTATCCTGCCCAGATAAAGTTTCACGGAGCAAGCCAGGCATAGACTTCTATCCATTTTAATAAACAAATGCTGCAGTGCTTCAGCCATATGGTGAAACAACTTTTAGCTAGCAGTGGAGGAAACAGCTTCACTAGATTAGAATCCCTTTTCATAAGCATCTTTTGGGCTTGTTTGTGTTTATAACTACTATTATCTTTTACTTCTTTTGCAGTAGTAGCTAGTTATGTGATTGGGGCCTCTTTGTTTTGTCAGTTGTCTGAAGATGGAGAGAAAGAAATCTTGCCTGGAAGAGGTCATGGTCGACGTGGACGAGAGGCACTAAAGGAGGCAGAGTCAGCAGAGACACAGGGTGGTGAATTACCACAGCCAAGACCCAGGGTAGCTGCAGGAACAGGGCACTAGACTCACTTTTACACTGTGACCGGGCTCCCTTTCCCAAACAGCCTCTTTTTATGTTATTCCACCAGCTCTTGTCATAGACAACAATTTTAGAAGTTTTAAAAGAAATGTTTAAGTGTTGAAACTTAGTGTTAAAAGTATTAGCTGGGATTAGTATGTTCCTGCTGGAAGGAGGAGTGGGTCTGACCGACGGCTTTAGGTTTATGTATTAAACACATATAATGCAAATAGTTAAGAAGCATATTTGAGAGGAAAGTGAATGAAGCAATTCTGTTTTCTGGGCAGAGAGGATTTGTTGGAGATGTTTTGGTGATCAGATTAAAACTTCTCAGTCCCACAGTGACATGAAAATAAGTGATGGATTTAGGAAGGGGCAGAGCTAATATGACTACCTCCAATGGATTATTTACATAGGAACATACATACCTTAATTAAGGCTTGCTTTTCAGGGGGGAATTTTTTCACAATACCATTCTATCATGTCATATATAGCCCCTAAGGTGGAATTAGGAAGTGTGACGTTTATTCAGATGAAAGCAGGCAGGCAGTCCATTTTAAGCAGACATTTCTTCCCTTGTGACTCCCAGGCAACCTTTAAATAATTTTAGTTCTTCCCTTCATGTTAAAGGCTCATTATTTTTGATAGAAATTCTTTAGAAGTCTTCTCATCTCAAACACCAGGAGTCATTTCTCAAGACAGCACTAGATTCCTTATTCCAGGTCTCTCTCATAATTTTCTAATATTGTATGTCTTGGTGAATAAGGAGTTTGAGAACTATTTATCCTTGGTTCAGAAGAAGAGAAAAATTCCACCGATCATGATTTTTATACCTTCTTGAAAAGAAAGGGAGAAGGATAATAGCTGCGAAGTGAAAATTCTCTGCTTTCATGGCTGCCATTCTAGCCCTGTGGTTTCTGATTCAGCATTGACTCTGGCAGTTTTCTTTTCACATTTCTGTTAGTATTTCTGAAGTCTCTCTCTTTTCCTCTCATCTTTTTTCTTTGCACTTCCTCCTCATACAATCTCCCTTCAACCAAGAAGTCGGACCAGCTTCTCTGATGTGGTGGTGTCACGCAACAAACACCGAGGCACTAAATAAATATGTATCTGGAATTACTACCATTTCCTTCTTAGCATTAAGAGTCTTGTTAAGAAAGTCAAGTTGTTTTATAGCTTGAGCTGGCTTTTTGTCTATCAATTTTAGAGGTAGCAAGTCATGGAAGTGTATTAGGTCAATGTCTATTCTGTCCACTCCTGAACTACCAAAACAAAAATTTGTCTACCCTCTTTTGACATCAAAAGTCAATAGCTTTTCTGTTTACATACAGGTGACACTGGAAGTTCTGGAAGAGTAAAGCATTCAGTCTCATTTAAGAGATTTGTCACAGGATCTATGAAAGGCAAAACTTTTTATCCAGCAACGTTACTAACAGAGTAGGCGGAAACTTTTATCAAACATGGATGAGAATCACCTGTGCATAAGAGGATTTTTTTTTAAGTTCGCAGTGATGTTGTCAATGGTTAGCATCTGCATACATGAGGTATCTGTGGTACAAGGGACAGTTAAGAAGTGAAGGAGGCAGCTGTAAAGAGACTGTTGCCATGTCTTTCTTTCTGAGTGGCAGTCTAGTTTCACGATCAGTGACTAAATCCATCTAAGCCACTCTACTTTTTTATCAGGTGATTTGAGCTACTGCTCACGGACAAGCCACATATAAACTAAAGGCAGGTGGGAAGCCAGTTTGTCACAAGGAAGCCATAACAAGATGTATTGATGCTAATCTTTGTTTATGTTTTGGAAGGCTGTTTCTTACCAACTTTGTCACCCAGAAACAACTGCCTGGGCCAGGTCTCACTTCCCGCCTCTGAGTAAAGAAGGCACTTAGGGCGACCTTGTGGAGCAGGATCAACTAATTAAGAACTTGTGAATTTCATGGAGAAAGCCCAGATATTTATCTAGTAGTAGGGCTATGCCTGAGGAGTAGGGGGTCCAGAAACAGGCTTGTGGGGGTGAGGGAAAAGGAGCCAGAATAACCACAGAGAAAAAGAGAACAACAAATGCTAAGATACAGTACTAGAGAGAATAAAGACAGGTCCAGGCCCCCATTTTGGAGACACTCGACCCAACTAGGTGCAAGTATTATGTACTAGAACCATGCCATGGTTCTTAATGTGTGCTTGATTAAAACTAAAGCTGTGCCTCTTCTACACACGCACCAACACGCTAACAGCGTTTGTTCTAACAGCCTTGCTGGGAGCAGTACGTGTGTTAGTGTGGATGTGTGAGGGTGTACAGACGTGCTTGCCTGCTACCTCAGAGCCAGAGGGGTTTTCATTAGATTCAAACAGCAACTGACTCTCCAGGGAAGCTCCTGTTCTTATTTGATAAGGGATGCTCTTTTATCACACATGAAACTGCATGCAGTGATCAGACAGGCAGTGTGCATAGCTGCCAACCAGAGGAAATATATTACAGCAGTGCATTGCTACTGCAGTTGAAGATAGGCCGAAAAATGGCCAGTTATGGAAACCACAGGAGCTGGAACTTCTAGTGATCCACAGAAAAATTATGCAATTAATATACTTGCTTGAGCAGTTGGGATATCATGTTATTTTTCAGAAGATGAAGCCACTATGGTAAAACAGAGTGGAGAGGACATCTGAGGTACTGGGGCTTGCAAATCTAACAAAGTTGACACTCTTCCTTTCAAAGAACTTAGTTATTCATTCTCTGACATAACAACAAACAAACAACACCCCCAAACTTAAACTTTAGTGGTCTAAAGTATAGCTCTTCAATGGCAAATAAGTTGGATTTTCCTTCCTTTCAGGAAAAAAAAATCTTTTTACTTTCTAGGGCAAACCTTTTTCAAGCTAATTGACATCTCAGAACTTCAAAACACTCAGTCAATCTTCAAAAATCCTACAAACATGAAAGTGAATGGCTTGGTGACCTCCTTCAATACTGGTCTAATAGGTCATCGAGGAACATTTGGCATGCTGAAATGTCAATAGTCTCTTTTTTCTCTAGTGAGAAATTATATTATCTCTAGAGCCTTTTTTTAAAATAATATTTCCTCTGTATTCTCAGCTATGTTCATGTTTGACCAAAGTATTTTATTACTTCCCCTTCATTACTCAGCTGTAGCTCATAGACATGATACAAATTTTTGAAATGAGATGTTAATCCTTTTCATCTTTAAGTCCCCTTTTCTCCCTCTACTAAACCATGTTTATTATTAACCATACTAACTTCCAGGTGCTACCACATGCAGCTGAATACCAACATTAAACTAAAACCGACAAAACCAACCTCTCCCCTCCCTTCCCACCTCCCCTCTCTCCAAACTAAGGATGCAGTAGACAAGCCTTTTTCACTCAATGGTAATATCTGGAACACAGAGAAGTGTTTTAGTTCTTACTTTTAACAGTGAGGTACATGGACTTGCTGACGTCTGCTCCCACATCATTGCTGACCTTGCAGAGGTAGTATCCACTGTCTTCTTCCAGCACATGTTTAATCAGCAAGGAGCCATTTGTGAGAAGCTGGATACGACCATTCAATGCAATTGGCTGGAACTGAGGAACCCCGGCACCTAAAGCAGGACCCCCATGGAAATAGGTTAGTTAGGAAGGAAAGCATTTCAGTCTTTTTTAAAATAAGGCGGAAACTATAGCTTCCTGTTCTGAGAGGCTCAATTCAATTCAAATATGAATGGCTTCTGACATCATCAGACAAACGGAATGGTTCTTCACCAAAACTGAATTCATTAAATGGAAAGAAGAAAGACTTTTGGAACATAACAGTAGCAGTAATTTGCTCATGTTAAAGGTAAAGGGGCAAAAGGAGCATGAAGCAGGAGTGGAAGAACCAGAAAGGGGGAGAGAGAAAATGAAGGAGATTTTCAGACCGCTCATGGGTAAAAAGGCACATTTGTTGTACATTTAGAGGCTGATAAATTATTGACAATTACAGCTGAACAGTCATACAAGTATGCATCCCTAATGCATGCACCAAATGAATTTCTTATGACTCGGAGGGATGCCTGTTGTAGTGAACATGGCATACTCAAGGGACCTCTAGGACCTTGTTTACGAAACTCTGAGTAACGTGGAAAACCACATCAGTGACTCTGTTGCTTGTTTCCTCCTACAGCTGACTGACTGATGACACATAAAATCTCTGTTCTGCCATGTTTGTAGCCAGTATTTATTTGGACTGTTAAAAAAAAAAACAAAAACAAAGAAAGAAAGAAAGAAAGAAACAAAAAGCTCAGACCACTAATCAGGCATGAGGTGCCATGTTTGGCAGTAACGTAAAAATGGAAGGTCCATAAAAAGACAGGAAGCCAAAGATTTCTGTATCAACTTTGGTTTTAAGAAAGAACCTACTTTTCCTTGGAAATAATATACTGGGTGATTTAGGGAATAGGGAACAGGATACTGCCATACTGTCAGCATGCCATACTGTCAACAGGCCCACCACAAGTTCAGGTTCCTCCAGCATTAGGGACTCTCTAAGTGTATATTAAGATATGGTTCTTCTAACAAAGGGGTTTGCAACCTGCTTTGGCAGCAGGAGATGGGATTTTTCAGGGAAATCAGAGGGTAGTCTTCTCCAATGGAATTCTCTTATACTACTTTCCGTACACAAAGTTAGTATCTGTCAGCATTAATTACTATATGCAGTTGGCTGAGTCATCCTAGGAGGAAATAAGATGAATAAATACTATGGGGAATGATTTAGTATAAAATAGCAAGCTATAACAATCTATGAATACAACATCTAGAATATTAAAAAAGACCAGACATGCATACTAAAAATCCTTCTGGCCCTGGAAGAGTTTGCTTTGGGGACTTACAGTTACACTGAAGGTCTGGTGGCCGATACTGTGAACTTAGAAATGTTAAAGGGATAAAGTTTTCACAAAAATCAGTTGCCATTGTTGATTTTTCAACTATTTTAGTCACATGAATATTCCACTTCCCCCTTTGTCTATTTTTTTTTTTCTGTAATAAGCCATTTTTCCTGTCATTTAGTTGGACGGCACATTTATGCTTCACTAACTCTACCTATCTGCAATTGATTGCCCAAGTAGTCAGATGTAAGCACTCACTTCTTATATTTCTTCACATTAAAAATTCTGGGGACAATTTGGTGTTCACAGAAGGGAAAGGGCTGATACTCCTGAGGTTAGCTACAACTGGGCAAAATTTTGTGTAGCAGTTTGCAAAGGCTTCTTACTTTTACTGCAGTTAGCACTGTTACTGCTATTACAGCTAAAGTCCTTCCTGAGCAGTGACAGCAGCTTATCACACACAACTGCATGGATGAATCTGCAAGAGGACTACATGCTCATGAATCACAGAATCACAGACTGTTGAGGTTGGAAGGGGCTTCTGGAGGTCATCTGGTCCAACCCTTTTGCTCAAGCTGGGCCACCTAAACCTGGTTGCCCAGGACCATGTCCAGGCGGTTTTTGAATATCTCCGAGGATGAGACTCCACAGCCCCTCTGGGCAGCCTGTGGCAGTGCTCAGTCACCCTCCCAGTAAAAAACTGTTTCCTTAGACAGAGCTTCCCATATTTCAGTGTGTGCCCATTGCCCCTTTAAATCTGAAGGACTTAAACCAACAGATTCTTGCTGATTACGGGGTGTCTGTATTGATCACTGTCATTATTCTTTAGAGACAGCAAGTCCATTTCCATTACCTGTCTATCTCAATGTACAAAAAAATGAACCTTCTTTTTCCATTTTTCACTGACACGAAAAGCCAATGACACTAACTTGTCTGCAGGTGTACAGATGCCCTTTCTACTCTGTTGTGGTACCTACAGATGAGGCCTGATCTGATTGCTTTACACCTGCTGGCCTCACCTCAGTAATTATTTCAGAATTTGGCATAAAACTTGCTCACAAAAAAATTATATAATGTGTCTCTTTAAAGGAAGATGTAGCATATATCCTATAGACCTGTACAGCAACTTAGTTAGATTAAATATTGAAATTGTAATCATCCATTAGCAAAATGCAGACTTCTATAAAAATATTGACCTTTTCACCTAGCGTTATTTTGGCCAACAAATGAAACCGCAGTTTGATGGCTTTGCCTACATCACATATCTACTAAAACTTTATTTGACTTAAAAACTTCAGAACTCTTAATGGAAAACCTTAAAAACAGTCACTTGATGGTATAGTGTCACTAAAATCGAACCACTATCCCTTTCTCCTTTATTGAGATGGGCTGCTTATCAATTCGCAGTTAATTACACTTCAGCTAGCTTGGCTTGGCCTTCTCCTTCAGCATGCAAACACAACAAAACAGAATTACTTCTTTTTGACCTATATTCGTAATTAAAACCCCATATACCATTGAGATTAATGGCATTTGGAGCTCTGTACCCTTCTTGCCACAAAGCAGAATTTATCAATAAAAGCAAAAATAGTCTTTAATATGAACAATTCTCTTCTCCCACCCTTTTTCTTCAAATATAATTTGGACTTAGATACTAAGGAAACAAAAAATGACATGGAGCATTACCTAAGAATTTCTCCCCAACAGCACCTAGTTTTGCTTTTTAAAGAGTTAACTCATGTAGATTGGATATAGAGTTTGGGGAGCTTGTTTTCTTGCTAAAACCAACCAGAAGACAACTGGCCAGAATACGCAATCTACAGTCAATTTAATTAAAAAGCAGTCAATTTCCTGTGGTTACTGAGGGTCAAGTGGGGCCAGTTTTAATGCTCTGTTACATGAGAAGAAAATGTTAAAGCATTATGTAAAATGCATGCTGAATTACTGCTTATGCTAATGCTACCTGACCTTTTTTCTTTGCTGAAAAGATATCATTGGCCATGTTATCATGGATTTTGAAGGGGGAAAAAAATCAGCCAAATGCTGCCGGTGAACCTTGTTCTGAGGTTTGTTCAACTAAAGCAGTATCTCTTTTCTCTCAGCCGTCCATTTCATCACTCTCCTGCTGAGGCCATAGCTAACACAGGCACACATTCACAGCTCCAGGACGTCTCTAAGGCAGGCCAAAAGTCTGTCTAGCTCAGCCTTGTGTCTATGACAATGGCCAGCACTACGTGCTTAGGGAAATGATAGAAGAACAGTATAAACATGACGGATACTTCCCTTATTGCACCCTGCCAGCCTCTGACAATATGAAGATTAAACCAGTAACTTACAGGTGAGTAAGCTGTTACTAAACCAGAATTAATCTGTACCCAGTGACCACAGGAGGAGTCCTACCTTTTGAGTACTTCCAGACAATGGTAGGAACAGGATAACCCTCTGCAGAGCAGTTGAGAATTACAGCTTTTCCATAGATCCCATCCTGGTCACTGGGCTGAACCACAAACCTGGGGGGCACTGCGGGAGGAAGCAAAAGGAGCCATGAGAATTTGTGCAACTTATCAGGTAGCTGAAAATGGTAGACCAGTCAAATAAGGAGGTACAACATTTCATAGTGGAAAGCAAAAATTAAAACCAGCTTTTTGACAATCCAGTGACATAGTAAAGTTGGTTTTACACGATTATTTACTTTCTGTGCACAATCTCAATGTATTTCTTGCCAGACACAACAAAAGCACTGGTCTTGATAGGATACAAAAATAAGTTAATAAAAATCTCTCCATAGGAAAGGTTATAAAATAGAATAACAGATGAATCAAACTGTCATGGTCAGAAAAGAAATGCTTTCTAACAAAGTGAGAGGTTTGACAGATGTCTAAGAACAACTGAAGTTTTCTATGTTTGTTTTTTATAAGTGAACTAGCAAGTTTCAGAAAAAGAATTAAATTATGTAGCACAAATAACCTTAAAAAACAACAGCTTTTAATACCAATCAAATCACTTCATATTAAAATGAGGGTGTTTGAACCATTAAGCACCCTCAGCAGGTTTGCAGGCAACACCAAGCTGAGTGGTGCGGTCAACACGCCTGAGGGACGGGACGTCATCCAGAGGGACCTGGACAGGCTTGAGCAGTAGGCCCATGTGAACCTCATGAGGTTCAACAAGGCCAAGTGCAAGGTCCTGCACCTCAGTCGGGGCAACCCCTGGTATCAATACAGGCTGGGGGATGAAGGGATTGAGTGCAGCCTTGTCAAGAAGGACTTGGGGGTGCTGGTGGATGAAAAGCTGGACCTGAGCCGGCCTGGTGCGCTCGCAGCCCAGAAAGCCAACCGTATCCTGGGCTGCATCAAAAGCAGCATGGCCAGCTGGTCAAGGGAGGTGATTCTGCCCCTCTACTCTGCTCTGGTCAGACCCCACCTGGGGTACTGCGTCCAGCTCTGGAGCCCTCAGCACAAGAAAGACATGGACCTGTTGGAGCGGGTGCAGAGGAGGGCGACAAAAATGATCAGGGGGGTGGAACGCCTCTCCTGTAAAGAAAGGCTGAGAGAGTTGGCATTATTCAGCCTGGAGAAGAGAAGGCTTCGGGGAGACCTTATTGCAGCCTTTCAGTACTTAAAGGGGGCTTA
>NW_009216362.1:28104-41280 GCF_000690835.1 Fulmarus glacialis
ACAGGTTGCCCAGAGAGGTGGTAGATGCCCCACCCCTGGAAACATTCAAGGTCAGGTTGGATGGTGTTCTGAGCAACCTGATCTAGTTGAAGATGTCCCTGCTAATTGCAGGGGGGTTGGACTAGATGACCTTTAAGGGTCCATTCCAACCCAAACTATTCTATGATTCTATGATTAATTGTGATAGGACTTTTCTTTCCAAACAACCATAGAAAGGTTCAATACAATTTGCTTGCACTAGGTTGAAGAGGAAAAGTCTTACTGGAATAGATATATGTATATCAATGTATACATATTATTAGACTTATTCTAAGGAAGCATAAAACCACTGCAATGAGTCTTCCAGACATAGGCAAATACGTATATATTTATATATAAATAAAATGAGAGATGCTTATCTCAAGGAAAAGCTCTACATGTTCCAAATACAGATACACAGTGAAGAAAACAACTTGTGAC
The DNA here is from genome assembly GCF_000690835.1 of Fulmarus glacialis. NCBI lineage: Eukaryota > Metazoa > Chordata > Aves > Procellariiformes > Procellariidae > Fulmarus > Fulmarus glacialis. The sequence continues at coordinate 28,564 of NW_009216362.1, forward strand.
AATGCTAGACCTACAGTTTATCATGAGGGCCCGATATTGAATGTCGATGTCTCAATAAAACCTGCAGATTTGACGAAAGTTTGATAGAAAAGCTGAAAACTCTGAAGAATGTTGAAAGAGCCACAAAAGCTACTGAAAATTAAAGGTGCTTAATGGTAGTACTAAAGTCAGTTAAAATCACAGATTTTCATTGACCTCTTGTTCTTTGGTTCAGATCATGAAGAAGTAAGTACTTGAGAAAAAAAGTAAATTATTTGTGCCGTTACCCCACATGTTATTCTTTTTGTCATTTCTTACAGTGCTACAGAGAAAATGTAGTAAGGTGATTGAGCCTGTGGCAGATTTTTTTTCCTCTCGAATACAGCAACACACTAAGATTTAACGGAGAAAAGAAGAAATCCTAATAGTTACTTGCTTTCCTTGCCCCACCGCAGCCTATGCATACGGGGACACACACACAACCTCGTGGGTTCACAGCTCCACAGGTCCAGCCAGTGCTGAGTTTGTCTGAAAGTTGGGGGAGGCAGAACAGAAGGCCCAGCCATCCCTCCTTGCTCTGACCCGACCCCCATCAGGCCCCACCACCTGCCTCTCCAGAAGTGTCAGAAATTAAGAAAGGAAGTGTGGGAGAGGGCTGTAGCACAAGGAAATGTAAGGCTGCACAGAAGAGGGTCATAAGTACAGTGACTATTTGCCCTGGGACCAGAAACAGCTCGGAATGGCTATGAATACAGTGTTACTTATACATCAGAAAAACTGTACCACAAGCACAGCAGAAGCACCAATGATATAATACATTACTTTAAAGTCTTTTCAGTATATACACTCTCATAGTTTGTGCAAATAACACTTCCCATTATACCAGAGACTCCCAAGTTTTCCTCAGTGAGAAACTTGAGCTGCCGGTGTTGATATGGACAGGACTGCTAAAAGTTGGAGGTATCTAGAGATGCTCTCTCCAGGTGCAGAGAACCCACCTCACAACGGCTTGAGCCTTCCTCCCTTTGTGTCTCCATAATTCAGACTCTTCTCCAGGTTTCTCCTTCCACCTTTATAGCTACAACTGTTTTTTATAAGATGAGAACAATCTTCTGGAGAGCAAACAATCCCTTTAACTGAACCTCTTGCTCATTGAATCCTATAGATATAATGCAAAGCTGTTTATTGCCTAAATATGTACAAAGAAGCTCCACTTCTGTTTGGAACATGACTAGAAGAAACGGAAGGAACTAACAGCAATAGAGGCAAGAGACACCTTTGTACTAGGAGATGTATTTACTGCTGTCAAACATTTCAGCTTTCCAAATGGCTGCCACACTGACAAACATAAATCGTATGTTATGTTAATTCATGATAGGTAAGCATCAAACATGAAATCCCGGCAACAGCAGCCCTGGGCAATCACCCACCCTGTTCTAATTATCTACTCACAGAAGACGTTTGCTTCAGTAGTTCGTTTCTCACTGTTCTATGTTCATTTTATCACCAAACACAAAAAGATTCCCAAGTACTTATTTTCCAAAGCAGGTGAAAAGTACAATTAGCTGCACAAATAAGTTTGATTTTATACAACTCAGCACAGTGGCATCAGCTTGTTTGACGTTAGTAACTGTAAGCAAATTTGTAATCACAGCTTCTGAAAAATCAGTCACAAGCTGCTTATCCACAAAGAAGGTAGACCAAAAAAAAAAAACCCAAACCACAAAAACACCTCAGTTGTATCAGTCTTACAGGTGAATGATTACAAATTATGCAATGGAGTGACTGATAATTACTTGCCTCCTCTACCACTGAAAAGTGTGAAGAGTATAATGTCTTTTAAAATCTCTCTTACAAAACAAAATTTTCGTAACTTCTTTGTTTTATTTCTCTTCTCTTTGAAAAATATTTTCTTTATATTCTTCATTTGCTATGGATGACACTGGCAAGAAGTGCTAATTTTTCAGGAAATAATTTATTATATTAATGGGTAGACATATGCAGAAAGTTCTGGAAAAGTTAAGCAAGACTGCCTGGTATGGAATAAAAGCAACCAGCCTTTAAAATACTATTTGCATTAAAGTTATCTGTAAAAATAAAATTTTTGTCTGGTCCCTTTGGGCATATATGTATAAAAATGGATGGATGCCAAGTGTAAATGTTGCTTGAGCATTTCTGTGGAAATGTATCCTTCCACATCTTTAATGATCTCATGTAGATACTCTCGATGTGTTGTGCCTTTAACGTTGACAAGCTCTGAACAGGGCTTTTTATCATATTGATTTCACTGTGTTTTGGGTATGTATATTTATCATAAACTTTCGCTCAGATATTCTTGGTATTCTCGGTTTTAATAATTACTTTTAATACAGAATGATACTGGAATTGTAACTGTGGAAATTAAATTTTGCTGTGTAAGCTCCAGAACCAGGTGTATGATTAGTAATCGTACAGTTTCCTTGTACTGCTCCATAACCAAAGCATGTTTCAATCTTACTTGGCAAAAACTCTGCCCACACCCAGTAATAGAAACAATTTCTATATTCAGGAAAGCTTTGGACTCCCTTTAGGACTACTTATAAAAATGCCAACTGCTGCTCTGTTTTGAAGACATGAACCCTTGACACTTAGTCTTAAGATTGCCAATAGAAATCAGAAAAGATGTTACAGCAAAACAAAATTACTCATTCAATGACCTTTCAATAGTTTCTGTATTGCTGTCTAGGTAAAACCACAGGATTTTTCTTCCTATAGAAATGATTAAAAAGTAAACAGAGGAGACCTTTACATTTTTCTTCCTTACTGATACTTTGCTTCTCAATTTTATTTCAAATTAATAACTTGTTCAGTGCTATGTGCTACCATATTTTGGAAGACAATGCAGTTAACTACTTGATCTAGATTTTGATACTTAGCTTTAGATTATAAAGCTACTTTTTCATTATCTTTCAGGAATTCATTAGCCCTTAAAGAAAATTTGCTTAATAAGAATTTAACCAAGTTAATTTGTCTGATATGCTTAAGTAGAGTTAATGAACAAAAGAAAGCAGTTAGTTCTCCTCTCTCTCTAGTTGTAAAGGTGTGGGTCTCCTCTGCCTCTTTAGAAGTGAAACACTCTGAAATAGCTTACAGATATGACTGAACAGTTCTACTTTTACTACCACCCTTGTTTCAGCAGCACAGTCCCTTGAGCCCATAAACGAGGGCATTTAAAATTGCTTTAACAGTGAGTTTCTGTTAGGCTCTCTCATTTGATGCAGCCCACGGATCTGTGATGAGAACTGAGCTGTTGAATTGTTTAGTGTAAGAGCAATAAGTTGACAGATGCAAACTATTTAATGGCTGAACTCAAAGGACCTAAAAAAGGTGTTTTCAAGTCAATATTATGACTAGCAGTCTCAGGCTCTCACAAAGGGAAAACAAAAGATGAGAGCAATCAGAATAAGATATTGAAGATAACATGAATGTCATAGTGCCATTTTAAGGCAAGGAAAATGCTTTTATTATCTCCTTGTGTGAAACAATCCTGATAAGATGATAACGTATGAGTTGGTACCCTAAGAAGATACTGCTTACCAGTGTCATCGCTGCTCGCAACGATGGACTTTACAAGCTACTAACTAAAATCAATTTATGGGTGCATGCACCATTCCCTGATTTAATTTTACTTTATGTAAATCCAAGAATCCTTTCTGACTGTGCTTCATGCCAGGGACCAGATGACAAACTCACACTCCTTCCTGGACTTCAAATCTATGCCAGTGCTTCTGGCTCCCAAATACAGCAATTAGTACATCACACTGGAGAGCAATTCTGAAGGCTCCTAACACATGAACTCCTCCGGTGGGCTACTGGAGTGAGTTAAGAAATAATCTATGACATTGGCCCAGAATACAATGTTTCATTTTTACATGGAATATTTGTACTTTACATTTAGATCATACTGTCAAAATGATGGAAGAAATTTAATCAGCCAAAGCAACCATTGATGTATTAATGAATGAGATCATTAAACACTGTACTTTAGCAAAGATGAACAGTTATTAAATTTAGTCATTGGACCTAAGGGGTCGATTTAGCTGGTTTAGTGAAACCATTTGCTATGCAGTTCAAGAAAAAAGATGTACTTCTGCAAAATGAGACAGTGCCTAGTGGCTTGTGTTGATCCGGTTTGTCTAATGAGAACATTAAATAGGAAGTGAATCATTCAAGAGCAATCTTCAAAGCCACAGTGTAAACACCAGCAAAGAAAGTAAATGAGTTTTGACACCATCTGCGACCATAAATCTTCTCCCCCAGCTTTTCTATCACAAACTGCATTTGCTGCATCACACCAGCTCCACCACCAAACATCAGAAAGCAGACAGATACTCACTTCCTATCTAGAAAATTCAAGGCTCAGCGACTCCTCACTGAGTGCCTAACTATCTAATGATATTTGACATTCCTGGCAAACGCAAAATGAAAACACATTTACACTTAATGCACTAAATGCATTAAGGGGGGTCATTAGGTATTTAAAGACCTTATCTCAATTTTAACTTATGATGTGTTCACTAACAGGAATTTTAAAATAATGGTTTATGCACCCACTACTATTTTTGACTTCCCTTTTCTGGCAGTATCTGAAAAATTTTGAACTCGTAATACATTTATGAGCTTTTCTTTTTGGTTACCAATTAAAATCTTTTTCACTGCTTTTTATTTCATAATTACTTCATTCCCATTTTAGGAAACCCTACAGAAATGAATAACACATGATAAAGTGTATATAGATTTTTAATCACTCTTCAGAAGACAGCCCTGATGAGTAAAGCCTTAATTAATTCCACATGATGATATAAGCAGTTGACAGAGAAGATATTTTTCTAATTTCTGTGGACGGCTTTCATGACAGGATCCTATTCTTTCCTTTTTCTTAATAGCAAACCAAGAGTGCGACAAGAAATAAAATAATCAAAATAATAATGCTTTGTGAGTTTTTGAGTAACTGGTCTAGCTTGCAAATTTTTGATGCCTTTGCAGAGGAACTGCAGGCTGAGATCTGGCGGAGCACAAGATTTTGAGAAGGAAAGCCTTGTTTTCTCTCGCCTGGACTGCCTACCTGAATGTAGGGACTGCCTCCCTAGATGCGGTGAAGACGGTAGTCTTCTCCCAGTGGCTAATTAATGAGCTTTTAAAAGATATTCCATAAACATTAGGACTAATCAAGCCTGCTTTTCTGTGGATTTGTATCTCGTGGTTGAGTACAGACTCCAGTTAGAACATTTCTTGTGTTTGCAGAAGGGCTTACCTGAGTAAATTCTCTGGTGTCTAGTATTACACTCAGTAAAGGTGTTTCTAATCAATCACCTCTTAACTTTTCATTAAGTTTTTAGGCTTTCAGCTCCAATGGAGGCATTTTCCCTCTTCTGATTTGTCTAAAATTAGCTAATAAATTGTGGAGAGAAGTACTGGCAGATCTATGTCCAGAGCGTGTGACTGTCTCATTTCCAGGTCCTCACCAAGAAACCCATGGCAGAGAGAACTGAGATTGCCCTAAGATTTTCTTACCCAGGGCTGCACAGCTGCTCAAAAGCTTTCTCCTCTCACTTTCTTTCTCATCATCCTATGTGATGCAAGGAAGCTCTCTGGAAGCTGGTCATCTTCCTCTGATATTTAAGGCAGGGAAAATCCAGCCTTGCTGACCAGGTATTTTTAGGACACCTTATCACCATTTGGCTGCTTTTATAGAGCACAAAATAATGGGAACTTCAGTGAAGATTTACCATAAGGCGCCCGCAGATTTTAAGAGACCAGTGCTTGTTTTTCTTTGCCATTTAATACTCCTGGCAAAATGGCAGTGCAGCTTAGATATGAAAAATAATATTTGTAGGAAGAATATAGGAAATGTATTTGGCAGACTTAAAACTTAACAGAAAAATATGAATGCTAAAAAATAGCAGATACATGTGATCTGACAGAGAAAATATTGAGGAAAAAAAATCTCAAGTTGTAAAGCTGAAGAATTTATGTGGCTGTATGGATCCTGCAGAAGTTTCTCTAGTAGCTCAAATGTAGCAACAAGCAGTTGGCCTGTGTTTCTTCATTCATCTTAGGAATAGACTGGATTTAGATTCTACTTCTAAGCCTACCTATGTACTGTAAAATGATATGGACTCCCACTTATTTTGGAAACATGATAGCCTTCATCATTTTCAAGTCTACTTTTAAAACAAATACAATGACAGTATAGATAAGGAAGAAAGAACTTTGTGGGGAACAGTCATATTTCCCTTTACTTTCCTCTCCCATTCACTGTCTACTCTCATATCAAAATGTACACACTTCACATAAATAAGATATTCCCAGAACACATTCCCTGACATTTAGGAAAACCAACATTTAAGTTTAAAGCACACTGCTGAGAAACCATCACACAATGTGGATTAGCAACAAGAGGAGTTTAAGCACCATTTCTTCTCCCTTTATTTAGAGAAAAACTGCTTAGTTGATTTGGAAAAATATTGTGTTTCAGTTATATGGCACCTATGAACAAAAAGATGAGGAGGGATCAGAAAGCCTGAAGAAGAAACAGACAGCAGGAAAGCAAGTCTTTACTTAAATGTGTATGGGTCAGGTTGGATGCAGATGAGTAGTGACCAGCAGTGACCCTCAGATGGCCGGCTGGCTGCTGACCTATGTGGAATGAGACAGCTGAAGCAGTTCATTATGAGGGAAAGAAGTTGGTCCAGGGTTTTCTCAGAAAATTCAGGTCAAACATCATATTATATTTTCCCCTTTCCCTCTGAATGAGAACTATTATCCCAGATACATACACAAAACTGATTAAGACATTACCATTTAAATTGACATAGAGAGAGAGGAGAGGAGAGGAGAGGAGAAGAGAGGAAAAAAAGGATTAAGACATGACCATGTAAATTGACATAGAGAGGAGAGGAGAGGAGAGGAGAGGAGAGAGTCTTAAAGGAGGCTGCTGCAGAGCACTAGCTGGGCAGAAAGATAAGCAAGAGGGGAAGAATGAAGTAGCCCTCATAACCCCCTAAAAAGTTGCAGGACTAGGATTCTAGAGGCTCCAAGCCTCTGAGTAAAACAGAGTGAAAAGCTACTCTCTATCATGTCCATGGGTTTATAAGGATGCCCTTCAGGTACACGCAACCAACAGCTGTTATCTCACTGCTGGGGCAGAGCCCTCGTCAGGAGGTGCAATTAGAGCAGCAGCTCACAAGGGGAAAACGGAGGTGTTGGTGTCAGCGGCACGAAAGGGGTGCGAGAGCAGGCTCCCCAGAACTCCTCCCCTGGTCAAGGAGGGAAAACGAATTAATGCCAAACAAGTCAGCTAGAGGCAGACGTGTCCAGGGAACAGAGGTGAGGCCAGCCAGGGGCTTGCTAGAAGAGGAATTGCCCACCGACAGCAGGAGGCAGGGATGCTGCAGTCCAGGCAAGGCAGGGAGAGCAGGGACGCTGTTAGGGGATGGCAGGGCTTGCCCCGATCAGTGGGGCACAGAGCAGAAATCCCTAATGTTACAGCCTCATGGATCTCAGTGCTGAAAAAAGGATAAACAGTGTTTGCAGAGAGCCAGTTTTCAGTGGTACTACCTATGTCAACTTTTTTTTCCCCCTTTTTTCTGGAGATCATCCTACCATCCCTGTTTTGATGAAATGCCTATAGGAATCCATACAGAGCTGCTAAAGTGATTCATTCTTGTCACTTCAAGCACTGAGTATAACTGCAAATCAGGTATGGTCCCAGCTGTTATTAGATGCAGCATTTCTGTGTAGGGCAGACATAGCCAGTGGACTGTCTGTTGTGCTGGGAGGTTGTCAACTTTTCCTTCTCCAGGAAAAGAGAATGTGAGGAAAATCTTTTACTATTAGAGTGATGGATAGGGTTAAAGGCTAACAGAACAGCTTAGGAAAAGAATAATTAAATGCATGTAGTTAACTAAACCACTTAATTTAAGAATTACTGGATAGATGGGGAAAGTAATAGACATCTGCACTGGATAATACAAGATTAAAAGCAGTGATTTTTTTTTAAATAATTAAAGTATATTCATATTAAAACTAGTGAAAAAGCAATGGACCTATTTGCTGCTGAGTTTTGGTAATACTAGCATTTAAAAAAAAAGCATACACATTCTGTAAGTGGAAAACTAGGGAATAATCCATTAAGGGTAGTCCTAGGACAATGGGAAGGATTGACTTAAAAGGAAGAGCTGTTCAGAAAGTTTTGCTTCAAATGAATTTTTGAAGGAGAAAAAAAGTCTGGAAAAGGTGGCAAACACCTCTGAGAGGTTTTAAGATTTGTCTTGGTAAACTTACGAAAGGGGATATAAGATATAGTGATCTGCAACAGGCAGAAATAACCAGGGTCATTTGCAGTATTAGGTACTGCAGTATGTGCCCTCTTTCTCTGAGGAGTCTAATGGCTTGATAGTAAGAGGGAGATGGTGGAGAGGGAAGAGTGTAACTGTCTTATTTTTAAAAAATGAAAATGTAAAACACTTTGAAAAACTTTCAGAAAGAAAACTTTCAAAGTTTTGTTGAAGTTTTGCCAGTAGGTTTGAAAATGTATCACAAGGCATAATCTCCAGGCAACTTGGTTAAGGTGTGACTTGAAGGCTAGGTATCTCTCTAAAAGGTCTTTTCCACATAAAATGTTTCCTTACTGAAACTATATTCACCTTTATTTCAAGGCAAAATGTTGTGAAGTCAGAACGAGCAATTGAATCATGCTAGCTGAGTAATAAACACAAATAAGAAAAAGAACAACAGGTAAAAGGCGAGAATCTTTTCCCCGTGAAGTCAACATCAACGCTTTGCTTTTTTACTGACATAATGTTACATGAGACGCTGATCTAAATCAAAAATGGAGATAATCAGACTAAAACAATAACAGAGAGGAATCTGATACCATTTCAAAGGCTTGATCCCAACGAACGGGCTTGTGCCTCACACAACTTTCCGGGAAGTCAGTCCCAGGCTCCCCCACCCACCCTGTGCACTCCAGTGTTGTAGATTAGTTTCAAGACTTTTAGATAGAAGTCATATTAGTTTCTGTGCTTCATTGCTCTGTGTGCTCTCTGTTATGAAGAGAGGGATTACCATATTTTCCTCTTTTTTATACTTCCCATCAAATAGATGTCATTACAAGATACTGATGAATTCCGCTTAATTGGTGCCCTTCAGACTAATTACATCTACTTACCTCTCACGATTAATTGGCTTTGGTGCTCCACAGCTGCTGCATCATTTCTAGCTATACAGGTATAATTCCCATTGTGCATCAGTGAAAGATTAGAAATCCTTAAGGAGCTGGTGAAGTCAATGTTGTCAATAGTCACCCCGAGGCTGGCTGGGATCGGCCTGCCGTCCTTCTGCCAGGTGATTGTGATGGGCAAATCCCCGGAGACCACCACGCAGGGAATGAAGACCCGCTGCCCGATGGAGAACCGCGGGAACTCAAAAGGCTGAATAAAAGGCGGAACTGAAACAAAAGAGGAAAGAGGAGCTATTGCAGTTACGGTTTTGTTTCTGAAAATAACATAATGGAACAGATGTGCAGTGCTGAATATGTAAAATCAACACCTTCGACAGCCATAGAGCATTGCTTATCTAAAAAAATCACGTATTTTGCAAATACCTTTTTTTTCTTGACTACCCAATGCACAAGCAGAGGTCACGAGCAGTGAGATCCCCGGCTTCTAGAGACACCAGACACCACTGGCAGATTCCTGCAAGAGTATTGAGCATCTCTCCAAGAAATCACACTGCCATCTCGTGACTCACCAGGAATTTCAGCAGCGGGATTGGCTGGACAGTCCAGGAAGAGCTCAGTAGCTTTCAGGGTCTGGTGCAAGAGCCTTTCTTAGGGTCTGAAATAAACCTGGAAGAGGCTCCAGCTTTGCCTCTGGGACATGATGAAAGGGAGTGTAAGCTTCTCTAACTGCTCCTGGCACTTATTTCTTAGTGTTTCAAGTCACAATTCTCAATAAGATTGGGTAGAGGCATGAAGTGAAAGGCATATACAGTACTTGTAGGACAGCAAATTAAAGTTAAAACTGATTTCTAAACAGAGGGCCAGTATAAGGCATAAACTCTCAAGCTGGCGTTTAATTCCTGCTAAGCATATTTTGATTGCCAAATCTTTTTTTCTTTCTTTTTTTTTTTTTTACTTATTATTCTGTGGCTGAACCAAAAACCATGAAAGAAATGCTCTTATTCTCTATCACAGAGAAGAATTTCTCTTCTTAGAAAACATTTTGTTTTCAGGTATTTTTAATAAAAACAAAGGAAACAGTGGGTTCGATTCAATAAACAAAGCAGGAATTAACAGGGGTGCCTCACTTTCTCCGGGTTGTGGTTGGAACATTTATTAACAATTTGGTAAACTGAGAATCAAATACCTACCCAGACGAAGGAACTGAAATCTTCTCCCCTTCTCAGGGGAGCACTCTAACAGTCAGGGCATTGATCTAAGATAGGTTTCTATCAATCACTCCTGAAAAGACTATAAAACCAACTTTGCAAGCAGTACTCAAATACTTATTTATCAAAAGAGAGGGTTCCTAGAGGCTATGTACCTTAGAAATAGGAGTGCATTTTGCTATTCTTGCCTGAGAGATTACTTATATATACTCTGTAGTACATTTGAACATCTTTAAGAGGGAAGATTGAAAGATACCCACAGCAGAACATTTATACTGCTGTATATTAGCTAGCTTCAGAAGAAAATGGAGCTGGTGGCTTTATCTAATTGTATTTCTTTTGTCATTTCTCCCTTTGGCAAATCTAAGGCTTTGTGTTTTCCCCAGAACTGAAGCAGGAAAGAAGCAGAAAAACTCTTCAAAGTGGTTGCAATGTATACCAGCCCTTGACTTCCCCAGCAGCATTTTTGCCAGTGTCCTATTTCTGGGATGCAGGGATAGGTGTTTGTGACCATTACTACGGTAGTTCAATGCATTTCTTTTGATCATTGCATATGTTAGCTGCTCTTCCATCAGGAGTAAGAAAGTTTGTCGTTAAGGAAGCGATACCAAACCCCCCAAAGGGCAAAGGTGTCGTTCAAAGGCATGGTCAAATGCTTGTGTACATGCACATCACGGTGCACAAATCAGATATTAATTCCGCTGTTTCTGGCATAGCCGTGATGCCGTTTGATGAGGAGAAGTTATGACTGTGCGCAGCTGCCACAGGGAAGTAACATCAGGCGCAGGGTACCACAACTCATCCTTACAGGCTTTCCCTGACTTCTTCCGAGAGCAGCTCACTGCGTGCGGTTGTGAGAAGTGCTGCTGCAATCAATTTTTCTCACATGCTGCAATGCCTTTTCCTGACTGCTGTCTCTCAAATCGCTAAAACCTGTCCTGTTGTGTTTTGGAAATCTGGTAGATCAGGCATACAGAAAAAAGAAACTCAATATAAATTACTGTGTTTATTTGAACTTTCAGCGCTGGAAGTTAACTGCTTTCCAAGTGAAAAAGTGAGGCAAAATGTCTGCCTGCCCCTTCTAATTACCTTAGCGCAGCTAACGCATTCACATGAGATATTTCAGATTCTTTGTACATCAGCAGAAAAAGGCCAAATTTCTCTTAGCATTTATTGACAAGCATTTTATAATATAAGTGGGAATGAGAAATTTTTAGAATGGGACTGTCAAAAGGTTTTGACATAACCTTTCCTCTTGATGAGTGCAAATACCTGCTAAACGCCAAGTGCCCCTCTTACTGTGTTGGCTAGCACATTTCTGCCCAAACCCTTTTCTTAGTCTTAGGCATTATTACTGAAAATATACTAAAATTCACAACAGGGTGGATTCAAATTGCTTCTGCATTTTCTGCTGAGTGTGTAACAAATTTGAACCAAACTTTCATGGACAAAATGATATCAAAAGTCAGACAACATATTGCTCAAGGATTATTATGTGCATCTTTACTCTCCATCTCCCTGATGAAGAAAACAGGGAGCAAGATCTTTAGGCCACATTGAAGTATTTTTCAGAAAATATTGATTTGCAAGGCTGCATTTACCAACTCTAAAATTTAAGTAGCAGCCTGCAGAGCATTTCAGAAATTGGCTAAAATATTTACAGACAGCACATTTTCCCCCTACTCAGGTTTTTAAGATACAGAGGAAACGAACATTTATTTCTGCTTCATAAAATATAATGGTTATTCAACCTGCAGCAGCTTGCAGTCCTGACAAGGAGCTTATTTTAAAAAACAGTGTGTAATTTAAAATCAGTACTTAAAAAAAGTAAACAGTCTAGTGATAACTTTGAAGTATTGAAGAACGTTTTTCAGCTACAATATTTACCAGTTTGGGCTGATAAAGGCCCTTCCTGGTAACCTAACGTAGCAGATACATTTTCTTCCTGCTAGTTTGAAGAAGGAAACAATCACAAAAAATCACTTATTAAAAACATAGAATAAAGCATACCTGAGGTCAGGCAAATAATTTCTGAAATACAAAATTTGCCATATATATGTATTTATCTACATCTATCTCTGCAGTAAAAAGTTGACATATATCCCTGACAGAAGAAAATATCAAGCTTGATTAACCAGCATTTGGGCTATTTTTTTTGTAAAATAAAGCTGTATCATTGCCAAACAGCACTAAAAAAATGAGGGATGTATACTACTTTAACTCTGAGAGAGAAAAGTTGCAGTAGGACAGATGTATTTAAAATGTGCTTAAAATACTTCAAGGTGTGTTGAAATATTTTCCTTCCCT
>NW_009216362.1:41304-47451 GCF_000690835.1 Fulmarus glacialis
AGAGCTTGTATTTGATTTTTTTACTAAATCATGCTATTTCATTTATAAGATGTTACATGTTAACTATATAGAGGGCTGTATGTGCATGTGTGCTTGTGTAGATGGAAGGGATGCTTCTTCCTCTACCCGCAGTGGGCAAAAGAGTGAAAATCTCTGCTTCATACAATGAAGCACAATGTCTTGGGAATGCTTTATTGATGAATGCTTGAATTAAGTGTCTATTTAAGAAGAGGAGCATGGGCCAGCCTCATTAGTGCTAATGCAGGAAGATTTAAATTATGTTTTTGTGCCCTAGCAAGGTCTTCTGTACCTCTGGGAGATTACTGTAAAGGAGGGCAAGGAGGGCTTCCATGCTGCTCTCCATTAGCAGAGGAACATCCTTAATTTCTTGCTCTCCTTTCCGTGGGAGTTATGTTGGAAGAAACTGCTGAGATGATTCCCTAAAACAGAGTATCCTCCAGATAGCCTGTCTCCTGCTGCAGTCTTGTGAACATGGTGTTCCTCTCCTGTGGCTCTGCACAGTAAAAAGAAAGTCATCCCCTGTTTTATGATTAGAAATGGTTCCCTAATGGATTTTCTTGCAACAACACTGTTGCAGGAGCTGCGCCCAAAATATAAAATACCTTTGGCAATGAATATTCACAACACAGGTCCATTGGAGGATGCAAAGTAATAACCACCAAACTACGTAGCCTGTTAAAGCTACTGTGTGACCCTAGATTTCATGCACTGGAAATGCAAAAGCTAAAACTGTTTTGTCTCTGCCCTAGCCACAGTCTAGTCATTTGTGTGTTTTCTCAGCCATCGATTGTTTCTCCTAAACAGCTCCATCCCTTGTGGGTGATGGTCTGAGCAATTGCACACAGTCGCTGAAGCACTGGATTTTTCTGCTTCTTTCTTGTATGTATTGAGCCTTATCAGTAGGGCATGTCATTCATCGAATTATCTGTTAATGGCATTTACTGAGCCGAGCCTCATACCCTGCTCCCTCATTCTGTGCTAATGTATCCTGTCTTGAAAAGAGGGAATACCATTCTATTCTTCGGGCCTTTCTAAGTGTATGCATTGAAAAAAAAAAAAGAACCAAACTAACACCTGTAACGCCTCTGCTGTTGCACAACATTTCCCTCTACTTGTAGGTTCATTAGTTACCAAAATTAACCCTGTATTCAAACATCTTCAAAATCTTACCACAACAAGCTGTGGTATTTTATCAGGAACTGTCGCTGAGTGTGGCAGAGCAAATGCTGTGGTGCGTATTTCCCAGGGGAGCTTACGAGAGAGACTTCACCCTTCGCCTTAGTCCCCACTCCCCTTTCCTCCAGTGCAACACGGGTAGCTCACAAGTTCCCTGATGCCGTTCTCAGAGCTCCTCCAAAATAAGAGAGGATGTAAAATGTTGTGTAGAAACCAAGAGTGCTTTTATGTCATCTCTCATCCATCTATCGAACCATCTCCTTTCAGCCTCCATTGTGAGGGGAGAAGTGCATGCCCATATCATATGAAGCACCCTGCAAACCTAGGATGGCGGGAAGCTCAGTTCCCTGCCCAAGGGGATGCATTTGCTATTTATTTTTTAAACGAGAAAACCTTCTTGATTTGAAGATAAGCTAGCAGCTGCAAGAGTATATTAACACAACAAGCAGTTATCTTTATTGTTAAAGTGCTGCCTGATAAAAAGCCTCACTTCTAGGCTAGATATCCAGAAGCACTTACTAGGTACTTTTACTATGCTTTTGGAACCTGCTCCAGAGCTATTGCCCTTGTTTAGCCCCTACATGATCTAAAGTGATCTTTGTCCTCAGGTAACACTGTGAAAAGTTGAAACCAACCAAATCACTAGAGCCAAAAGTTCCGGATTTAGATGAGAGAAGACTTTAACAGAATGATGTCTGACTCTAAAAATCATTCCCGTCAGTAGTTTGACTGATTTCACACTAGCTTCCCTTTCACCTTTATCCCAGAACTGTACATAAGCAGCTGATTTTATATCACCCTTCTGTTTCCACAGGGTTGATACCGTCTTTTTTTTGCGTGCTATGTATTATACACATTGATTTGAAATTAGGCCAGCAGACTCCAGACCCGCACTATCAAGTGCACGCACAGTCTCGTTTTCTATAGGTACTTACTATATGTACTTAGACACACACTGCTAATAGCTCACACTAACTTGATGCAGTAAAGTGCTTAAAATTTTAAGAGCAATTTTAACAAATACGTAAGAAAGTATTTCAAATATAATTGACAAAATACATACAAAAAAGAGCAAGAACATGTCTTCTTCCAAAACAAAGTAAATAAAGCTGCATTGTAAGAGAGAGAAGAGGGCTAGCTTTTGATAAACCCAAGCATAATATACAGATAGTCTTGAACTCCTTAGCTGAGGCTCTTATTCAAATACTAAGGTTCATTTCGTAAATAAACACATCCATACATCAACTTAAATTGTGTTTGAAAGATATAAGACTGTGCACAAAACCAGGGAGTTTTATTTTAGATTTAAGTGAAAAGTTTTATATTTGTACATACTAATTCCTCACCAGGAAGACTAGGATAGTAATGAAACAACTGTAACATACATTTTTGCGTGACCATTTTCTGCAGTGTCAGAGGTGAAGTCATTAAGACTATAGTATATTAGAAGTGTACTGCTACAAAATAAGACACTTAACTGCAGCATCCACATGACACTTGTGAGCTTTTAAAGAACGTAAGTCAGTCAGCTATTTTAATGCAAGGCTAACCTTGAGTTGCTGTATGTTGAATGGCAAAAAATTTACACAGACCAGTCAAGTCTCACATATTGAATACCAGACTGTTTTAGTCTTTTCTTCAGGTACTTCTATGGGTTAGATACTGGGGTTCTTACATGGGAGATATCACTATCAAAGTGCACATTCCCCTAAATCAGACTGATGCCACTGCTTGCTCCCTACAACAAGTCCCCATGCCCATTATGTGACCTGAGAATGACTGTTAAGTGGATTTTTGCAGGATTTTTTCCGTGAATGGACATTCTCATCCATTCTCACCCTTGCATGATGGCCCTTGCATGGCCCTTGCATGATTCCTGCATATGACAACTCCAGTCACTTTGAGAGATCTGAATATTTCTTCCTGAAGAAGTTGCAACAAGTTTGGAGGGATCCAAAAAGGTGTTGCATGGGAGAGTGAATGAAAGGCAGAAAGTGATATAATGAAAGAATTATCTGAAGGACTGTCAGGGCTGGAAGTTTTTTCTGACTCAAATCATTGGCAAGGTTCAGTCAGTAGGACAGATAAGAAGTTACGTCTTAGATATGTGCATGAAACTGAATTCACGCTTGCCATAATCCATGCCACAGACTGAAGCATAAACAGAATAGCAGATTGTTTGATGACAGCATGCACCATGGTCCCAAGAACCCTTGAAAGATTTCCCCTGATGTTTTTTTCCCTGTTGTGCCTGCATATTTTTCGCTATCTAAACCAGCCCTCCCTGAACTGATCTGCAATGCAAATCCACCAAGAACATTTTATATATTAGAAAAAGCTAGATACTTCCCAGGAAAGGTGAGGAGAATCTATTCAAATAGTTGCAACATGAAGTTATCTAGAAATAGCTCCTATTTGGTTTGCTTGTTTTCTAAAAAGAAACAGGCTGGTACGATTCTTTTATGTGGTTCACAACAGGTGAAGTGCTATCACTTTGGCGTAAGGCAATGAGAAGCCTTCTAAATCAATGAGATGTATAAGCTCTAAAAGATCAGAATCAGTCCTTTTGAACACCACACTTTTTATTTTAATGATGCTGTACCCTCCCCTCTCAGGGGCTTCTTTTTCAATTAATTTCTGTCGGAGAAGTGTGAATAGCAGCAGGCTGTTTACATGAGAAGTGTGTCCCATGAGACTGATGAAAAGAAAATCATCACTTACTACTGATGACTTTTACTGTAGCTGAGAAAACTATTACTATAAATTACATAATAGTAAAAAAAAGGAGATAATGACTCACTCCTGTTTTTAAAATGCTTTGAGATCTACTAAAATGATGCAGAAGAGATGCTGCTATTATTATTTTACCATCTTGCCACTTGAAGGGTTGTTTTTCAACAGCAATATGAAACTTACAGATGGGGTGGGTAATATAACCTCTTTCTTTGTTTGCCAACACTTCTCATTACAAGACTATTTTCATTTGCTTGCAGTTTGACTTTTGTTTGGATAGCATTTTTCCAGGCCAGGTGTCTGCCTCAGGCTGAGTCGTTTCAGCTGGAAAGTTTCAGCTACAACTGTTTGACCATTTCCAAGAATAAGGCAGGAGGGTGGAAAAATAGAGATATATTGATCTTACCATAAAAGCAAAAAAAAAGGCATTGGGAGAATCTGAGAAGTCCCACCTGCCCCATGGTTAGCAGCATGGATTTCAAGTTCAGCAGTTCATGGTACTAGCATCAGATATTCTTGCTGTCCCTACGAAAAGTCATCACAAGGGTGCCCAGATTTTGCAGCCTGAGCAAAGCCAAGTAAATAAATAGACAACACCCCCCGCCAGTTATCACATCCTGAGAAGACATTTTCCAGTGACTAAGAGTTGCCAGGGTTCGAGCAGCACTGAACATATCCTAGCACTACCTTCAGTGGCCGAGTCAGTTCCAGCCACGTGGCGCAGGTACAGTGTGGTGAGATGTCAGAAATCAAAGCAGACAGATTTGTCTCTCTAGTGCTCGCACAGTTGCCTGTGCTGGGCCCAGGAAGCATGAAAAAAGTTATTTCAATGCAGAGAGAAAGAAAGGAGATGTGGGGGCCACGAGACCAGAGTGGGGAACCAGCCTGCATTGCTGGGCATGCAGATAGCAGCAGCAAGCAGTGGAACAGAAGCTCAAAGCGGTGTCCAGGATAACAAAAGGGAATTATAGAATTGGATTTAGGGGCGGGGGGGGAAGTCAGAAGTTGGGAGCAGGCTTGCGGTGGGATTACATAGGTGATGGGGGTTGGTAAAGTGGAATTGGGAAACTGGCTGGGGATGCGAGACTGGGACAAGGAAACAGTGGAGTGAGGTACAGCACTGACAGTGAACGGAGACCCACATTAAGGGAAGACAGACTGAAACCCAGTGGAGATGGAGAAAGTGAAGACTGGCAGAAAGAGAAGACTGTAACTGGAGGCTGGGAGGAAGGCTAGGAGCTCTGAAGGGGAACACTAGTTTTGAGTCATGAGAACAAGGTGCCAAGGAAACAAAGACTGAGATGGGAGAGACGTGGAGGACAGACTGATTTTGGAACCCAGAGCAGAAGAGCCAGGACTTAGGCAAGGATGAGCTGGAGAAGACTGAGGAGGACAGGTCATACTTAGGAGGTATGAACACAAAACCCTACATCTTCTACAGAATATTCTTCTCCTTAGGATGTGTGACTTCAATAGTCCTCTGCCATCTGCAGATGCATATGAACCCCACTGGCAAACCACTAGAGCTGAGCCAAACACAGAGTAAGAAACTAAGAATAATTCTGTTTTGGCAAGGACCTGTGCAGTATCCTTAGCAAGGCTAATCTCAATGATTACTTCTGAGGATGTCAGTAACTACTGTTTCCAGTTTGCAGGAAGGGGAGGAAAGGGGGCTCAGTTTACTTTACAAAAAAGCTAAAAAGAAAATTGCATTTAACACAGGCCAAAGCAGAACATGTTGAAACGGTATTATTACAGTTGCAAAGACGAGTAGTCAACAGGTATAAAAGAACAGAAATTAAGTATGAAAGTACAGTCGTAGTATCCCCCCCATTAAGTATGCATTACAGGGTGGGTAGTTTTCATGGCTTTTTGTCAGAACTCAGAACTGGCCAATTCATTTGTCTAAATATAAAAAAATAATGCCAAGATGGCTTGATTTCCAAAAAGCTCCGTTAGGACTCAGGCATGGTTCCAACAGAGCTATGTCTGCCAAGTAGAAACCTGCATATTTTCCTGCCAGCTTATCCACTCAGCTCCCAGCAGCCAGCTTATGGGACTGCTAGCTTCCAAGATCCAGATTTTGGGACAGAGACAAGAGACAGGCAAAGGATGGTGGGGGGTGGTGTCGTGGTTTAACCTGGCAGGCAGCCAAACACCACACAGCCGCTTGCTCACTCCCCAGCCCCAACCCAGGGGGCCGGGGGGGGAAACGGA